>NW_027270164.1:0-12086 GCF_030848805.1 Temnothorax longispinosus | reverse complement strand
TTATATTTAAACCGTCTATATGCTTAGTAAAATTGCGTATGTCTCGTTACGCGCCGTCCACAAATTACACGACCATTGAGATACCGATTTACGGGGCATCAACGATGCCCGCCGAGAGACACATTTCGACCTCTCTTTTACGCGCCGCATAAAGCCGGGAATACTTTTCGCGGCCGTTTCCGCGCCCCGTCAGACTGTCGCCCGTTTTACCAGCCTCGGCCGAACGGGTGATCGTGGATTCTTGTCTTTTTTTTTGTTGCCATAACGGTCGCGGATGACGAACAAGTAAAATTGTTATAAGTAACGCGAGTGACGAACGTAGATTTTTCTTTTTGCGATAATTTTATAGGGTAGACGTATTAGAATAAGATTTTGCGATTCGTCCAACGGGCGATGTTTGTTATGCGTGATCAAGAGACGAGTGTTTTATTTGTTACGGTATTGCGATCTTTTTTTTTTTTTTTCATTTCCTTTATTATAAATTTATATTTTAATTTTTGTTCGCACCGGTACGCCGGCATGATTAAGAAAAAAAGCGAGACACGCCGTCGAATTTAGCACAAAATGTACAAATAACACGTTAAGCGACGTTCATTAGTTTTTTAACGCGCAGAGATATTTAATATTTTTTAATTTTATACTCGTTTGTTTTCTCTCTCCTCCGCCCCCTTGTTTCTGTCTCTCTTTTTTTTCTTTTATTTATCCCTGGAGGATTTTCGTACGCTCGCTACATTGGCGAGAGCGTCCGTTTGATAGACTGCTCTTAAGTGTGAAAGGCATAGGAATAATCGCGGACCCGCGCAGTTCCCGCACGGTTTCGCGACACGCGTATACAGCAGCGTGCACGATATTTTATACTTTTTACCGTTTAAGTCACGCGCGAGCCGCATTAGTGTGGTGTAAGTAGTATTAGAGAGATATATTTTTGTATCAAAACGATATAAATTTCGTTTCTGCTGTGAGATCTCATTGTATGAACATTGATTAATTAAGATTCGAGTTTAGTTGTAACGTTTATGTATTTTTAGTTCGTCGGCTCTCGCGGTTTGCGCCCGCCCAGACCGACGCGTGTGCAATATATAAATACAGAGTACTTTTGCTAAATTAAACCTCGATATCCGTATTTCGTGCCTCAGCCTCAGCGGTGAACCTGACCGTTTGGGGTTTTCGGGTTTTATTTATTTTATATGAAAAAGAAAATCATGCAAATTCTGTCCCTTTTTGACATATTGCATATATATATATATATACATATATATATATATATATATGTAAATATACAACATTATATATATATGTCTGTACACGTATGCATTTCGTTTCGTCGAATATTTTTGAAATATGTGAAAAATATCGTTTCACAGGATTGTCCTCCATAAGAAACGAAGTGACAGGCAACGATATCACTCGCGCGTGTCCTCACTTGTGCACGCTCTATCCTAATAACGCAATTTTAAATCGCGGCACAATTCTCTTACCCGCTCCAACGTGTGGCGGTGCTCCGCACCGAAACCTGGGCTGTGTTTACCTTTCGCCAACTCAACTAGTCGGCGGCGCAGTTGTTGTCGCGTGAAATCCGCGAACACGTTCGAGTGCTTACCACTTACAAGGCTCTCCCACGACCTTAGCTGGTTCGGTGGGATACTCGCCTCCAGGGCGTGCCTCATTAGAAGACGGTCCATGTACGGACTGAATTCTTGGCTCCTCGACACAGTACCCGGCTTTTTTCTAGCGAGAACCGGTGATTCGCCCGAGGTGGTCGAGTCACTCGACTCTTGGTCGGCCACAGCAGCGGGAGAACGAGAACGACGACTGGACGTTCCCGGAAAAGCTCCATCATGGGCGTTCCGCGCGGTGGAGCGTTTCCTCCTGGTAGACGACGGGGTCGAGGTGGGCGAGTCCGAATCGCTTATCTCGATCGTCGACAGTTGCGGCGATGGCGGCGGCGGCGGCGGTGATGGTGTCAGCACAGCAGCATCAGCATCACCACCAGCAGCAGGAGCGGCAGGAGCAGCAGCGGCTTCTTCCTCCTCGTCCGAAATGGTGATAATCGAATCACCGTCTTCCTCTTTGTCATCCGAAAATACTAGAGGAGACATATCGTCGCATGTCTTCTCAATCTCCATTTCGAAGTCGCTGGACAGGAGGACGCACACGTCGTCGGTGACGCGGACATTGACCGGCGGCGGCGGCGGCGGCGGCGGCGGTGTAGCATCTCGGTGTACGACGGATACCTTGGGACATTGTTGTTTCAACAACGCCAGGGCCTTTCGCACCATTTCGAGCTTCACCCTTGCGGATCTCGGAGAACGTGAGTAACCGAGAAGCAGAGGGTCGGCTGGAACGGTCAATATCGACACTATTCTCGAACGAGACGGCGGCGGAGGAGGATCCCGGTCGCTCGCCGTCGTCAATGTCGAAGGAACGTCGTCGACGACCGCCTGCGTCTCGCCGATGACGCAAACCTCCGGGGGGGGGGTCGGGGAATGTTCGGCGTCGGACATTTTTCGCGCACTTTAGACTCGCGTGTGTCCACTAAAGCGTTCGATACAAAAGTGCACTTGGAAGCACTATCGAAAAAAAAAAAAAAACACGAGTCACTCGATCTGCGCGTACGACGCCTCGCGGTAACGACTGCGGCAAGTCTGTAAAAAGAAATAATTTCAATTAATTAAAATGCAATTTAACGCGATACAATTGTGAATTTGTAGTCACAAAAGATATTTTTAAAATATAGAAAGTTTTAAAATAGAAAGTTTTAAAATATTGCAATTAAGTAATCAACTCGTCTCGATCAATAGATTTAAGGTAAACGAGCAATTGTTTTTTCAATATAATTAACCAGGCATTTATGAGTTTAATATATATACACTCCTCACCAACAAAATTGAGGAACACTTAAATTATCTTAAAAACTAGGCAAAATTTGAGCAGCTTATCTTCGTTAAAAATGAACGAAATTTAAGTTTTAAAAAAGGGTTTCGAAGCTTGAAATCTCTACTTTCAGAAGATGACTATTTTCTTTCAGTTTCCGTGAGTTTGGCAATTTTTACACACAGAACATTGTCCAGCTCGTGGTTTCTATATGTAAAAATTGGCAAACTCAAAGAAACTAAAAGAAACGAGCGATCTTCCGAAAGTAGAGATTTCAAGCTTCAAAACCCTTTTTTAAAACTTAAATTTCGTTCATTTTTAACGAAAATACAGCTGCTTCAATTTTGCCTATTTTTTAAGATAATTTAAGCGTTCCTCCAATTTTTCGGCGAGGAGCGTACAATCGCTTTATACGTTCATACAATTACAATATCGTATCAATTTGAATCAAACTAGAGATTTTACCATTTCACCACTGTTTCTCAAAATTATTCTAACTATCGATTTCAAGATTTTCCCATTTCAGTACTCTTTCTGAAAATTATTGTAACTATCGATTTTCAGATTTTCTTATTTCAGTACTCTTTCCAAAAATTATTCTAATTATCGTTTTTAAGATTTTCCCATTTCAGCACTCTTTCTCAAAATTCTTCTAACTATCGTTTTTAAGATTTTCCCATTTCAGCACTCTTTCTCAAAATTATTCAACTATCGATTTAAAGATTTTCCCATTTCAGTATCGTCTTGTAATAATAACGGTAAGAGAAAATGTAACATTTCTTTATATTTAATATCAATTTGTAAACAAGTTTTGACGTAACTATTATTATTTAAGAAATTAATCACGAAATTCATCAAATTTTGAGAATAGTGGAAAATTTGAAGATATCTATGAACGGTCTCACTTCTTTAATTCGACAAGTCATTCAAAGGCTAGATATTTTGGAAAAAAATTGTGAATCTTTAAAAGTTCAATCTGTTTTGGATGAATGCAATACACTTGAAGTTTTTCCTATAGAAACTGCAGCTAGCGTTAAAGAAGTGGAAAGCACGATTAAGAATAATTCTGCATTTAAAAAAAAATTTGGTAAAAATGGTATATTATTACTTCATCTACTGAATCTACATTATTTAATATACACTATATGTATATTAAAATAACTTTATTTCTATTTTTTGTAGAAAACAAGTCTGACGCAAGTTACCAGTGCAGATATTAAAAAAAACAATCCGCAATAATATTTTACATTATCTTATAACTGACGAAAAGGCTCAAAAGTACAGCTGGTTAGGACAAAGACATATATATAAGGCTGCATTTCAAAATTTGCAGATATCGAAAATTTTGTGTGAGCAAATTTCTTCCGTTGCTGCAGAATGGTTAAAACGTGCAAAAGCAAAGAGCACAAAAAAAATCTGAGTAAGTTTAAAAGTCAATAAAAAATTTATGTTTTTTTATGTGGAATTTTTCTAATGTGATAATTTATTACATACATACAAATTGTTTGGGTGTTTCAATTGACTATGTTACGATCAAAATAGTTATTAATATAATTGCAACATGCTCTTTTCCGTGGGTCTCTGTTGTACTAATTTTTATTTCTATTTCAATTAATGTTTTATATGTATATAAGTATATATGTATATGTATGTATGTACACACACACACACACGCACGCACGCACGCACGCACGCACGCACGCACGCACGCACGCACGCACACACACACACACACACACACACACATTTTGTCCAATATATAAAACTATATACCGTTAACATATGTAATACAATGAAAACTAATCTTAATTTCTCAAAACCGATTGATTATTTTTAGGTTGCAAATAGGTGCTCAACCCGTCGCATAAAGTCGCAAATACACGTCACTACAACGTTTTTGTCACCAAGAATTTGGCTGTTACTTACTTCACAGCAAGGTGGCAATTACGTTTCAAACACCAATTGAGACGTCGTTGTAACGTAACGTGTCACGAGTTAACACGTCATAATGACGTTTTTAACACGTACCAGTGCCGGGGCAGGGCGACGTATGAAATGGCGAACGACAAATACCATGCAAATTATAAAATTACTTGCCGTTTATGTGGTTGTGTTGCTTCTCTTCCTTAATTTTTTTGCAAATCTCCTCGACGTCTCTCTGCGTGGATCTTGACGTTTTATCCGTGTATGGTACCGCGCGGCAGGGCGAAGGCACACCCCGTTCGCGTTGAACGGTGAACCGCGCGCACTCGCTCTCGGCACGATCCAATTATTCTTACGTTCCGCACACACGAAAAAACACTGTTAATTTTAACATCCACAGATAATCGAATCACTATAACCCTTATCACAGCTCGCGTAGAACCGTATGCGTGAAACTCGACGGAGAGAAAATACGCATAAGTCAACAATCGCTCTGACGTACGTATACACTCTGTGTACCGGTCGCGACGGAGAGATCACTGTCATCCACGTCGTTCAAACGTAGAGAAGGTCGCGAACGAACATGAAGAGGCCGCCCTTGCTGCGATGCGTTTCCGAACGCGACACGCGTGCAGCGCCCTAGTGACACCCTAGGAGGACCTTAGGGACAGAGAGACAGAGAGAGAGAGAGAGAGAGAGAGAGCGAGAGAGAGAGAGAGAGAGAGAGAAAGAGAGATAGACAGACATGGCGTACGCATCGTCAATCGCAATTTCAAATTTAATAAAGTTTTCGCAATCTCGTAAACGTTAGCTATAAAGGACCTCGCACAAAATCATAGGATTTTGGACCTTACTGAAAGGTTCTGAAACTTTGATATGTTACAGGTTATGATCTCCTGATCAAAAGTCCTCATGGGTGCAAAACTCAAGAATGGATAGATTTTGAGATATAGAGGTTAGAAGGTCATCAACTGTCTCTACGAGCGCCACTCGGCGCGCGTATTTTTATGACTGTATTTGTGTGTGTTTATGCATGTGTGTGTGTGTGCGTGTGCGTGTGCGTGTGCGTGTGCGTGTGGGTGTGCGTGTGCGTGTGCGTGTGCGTGTGCGTGAGCGTGTGCGTGAGTGTGTGTTTTTGTTAGTATGTGGGGCATACTTTGCGTTTGCGTTACCGTCGGCATCAGCGTGATCCGATGTGCACCGCGGGTAGGTTGCCGAATCGGGTTTAGCACATCATTTGGCCCTGAAAAGGGCCGATTAGATTCCAGATTTTTTGTTGTTTTACGTACCTAAGCATTTACGTAAAGTCGTAAAAAAGACCTTATGGCTTATATATTATATATTACCTTATATATTACCTTGGCTTATATATTATATAAGTTGCTCTAGACAACTTCTATGTTTTCATCTGCTGGTAAAGGTCTGTTTCCAGCATCTAGTACATGATGTAAGATAGTTGTTGGGGGATACTTGACATTCTGTTCGTGTCGAGCATAACCTAAGTACCATAGTGCGCTAGCGACATGCGCACACGATCCAAGTGTCTTTGCACCACACTTACAGGTGCAATAGTATCCCGTTATCGGTGGATCATCATTGTCGTTATCATTATTGTAAGATATCTATAACTGATACTTAGTTCGATTTTGGTATCTTGAATGTATTCTTAATCTTAGCAAGTTTGGCTATAATCTGTTTTGGTCATACTCAAATACCTCATTAGCTTCTCTCTGACGTTTGTCCTGTATATATCCTGGCGCCAGATTCACTTGATATACACCAAAACAAAGATCACGCAGATATTGCAAATCAAAATGTGGAAAATCTTGAACTTGATTTTCATCAAGAAGAACCCACTGTCCACGCCTATTAAACAAGTTGTCTACTTCAACTCTTGCTTTCAGGACATTAACTTCTTGCGCTCTTTGTAACATCATTCTTGCTAAATCTTCATTTGCTCCTTCCATTATGATAGGTTCATGAAATCTATTTATTAATCCACCAGCTATACCATAAAAATGTCTAAGATTTAAAACATGAGCATTAAGCATATGGAACTACTTTATCAAAGAATTTGAATATTGTTTGAAATGGTATGACTTTTCAGCCAACCGATGCTAGTTCGCGTAAAGAATCCGAATCCCGGTTTTAAGAATGTTTCGAAAATGTGTATTAATTACAATGAAAACGTAAATAGCTTCAAACTAAAAATATTTATTTTACACTGAAGATTTCTTTGTAAAATTACGTAGAGCAGCAGGATGAAACGTCAGCTGAATAGAATTGTAGACAAAATTGTGTAAATATCCTTAAATTAATGTTATTTGATAAAAAAAATAATAACCAAACCGCAGGTTCAGTCGCAATGGGCATAATACATTTTAAGCGAGTGTGATCGCTTGATATTGAAAGCAAACATATATATAGTATCACGAAATATCTTAGTAATATATCACACATGTAAATCTAAAATATGAGGTAGCCGAATAATGAACGCTATTGATTAGTAATCGTAAAGTAGAAAACGCCACGAGAATCGAAGGATTTAAGGGCTTCTTATCAACGCAAAATCGTGAATGTTCTAGTAAATAACGCTAAAAGAACAAGGATCACTTGACAAAGTAAACGCAATGAATCTGAATATCTGGTTACTTCACATATCTGTTTTCGGTACGTCGAAAGTCAGAAGGACAAAGATTATAATTAAAGATATGTGATGAACGCAAAAGATATATAAAATGAAATTCGACACGTGCCGTTCACACGAATACATCGAGAGCTATAACGTAAATGCACGCCATTAACACGGAAACACCGCGTGGACTTTTTCACGACCGA
The DNA here is from genome assembly GCF_030848805.1 of Temnothorax longispinosus. Taxonomy (NCBI): domain Eukaryota; kingdom Metazoa; phylum Arthropoda; class Insecta; order Hymenoptera; family Formicidae; genus Temnothorax; species Temnothorax longispinosus. The sequence goes on along the minus strand of NW_027270164.1, from coordinate 4,451 downwards.
ATAATATAATCCGCACTATTAAACGTAATTCGTGTAGCAGTCGTAGGACCGACTTATCCGAAGCTCGTCGGAAAGGCATTAACGAGACGTAAGACTCGCTTATCCGAATATGCTATCGGAAATAAACAGATGTACTTAGCATTGATGCAAGCAGCTAATTCGCCGGGCAGACAATCCGGGATGTGGCCTCGCAATCCTCGCAAGGGAAAACGTCGTCTCGTCCTTCGCTGTGAATACGTCTTGCTGCTTCCTTAGATTTATCTCCTCGGGAATGTAATTCGTCCTTTTCTTAACTTCTGTATATAACGCACGCACGCACGGTGTAACGTTCGCGTACAACTGTTCCGAAATTTATCCCTTATATACCGGGAATACACGATTTTGCGGGCCGAGGAATTCAGCGATTCCCGAAACGATGCTTTCGCTACAGAATATTGCGACGATCTGCCTCGCGCGCTTTCTTCGACGCAAGCACGGACTGGAATCAACAAAACACGATTGGCCTAACTTTCCTCGCCGCGCTCCCCTGGCCTTTGTCGCTACCCGAGCGCTGTTGCTAATTTCTTCTATCTCGCTCTATCTTGCAACTATCTAAACAAATATGGATTTCAGATGTCCATTACAAGATTCGACTATCCATCTTGACTTCGTAAGTAACCGAGAACGCATCCTCAATTGAAAGTTGGCGTTTGTTACGCTGTGAAAATGCTGGCATTTCACAGCGAATTCCGATTCCTTCCAGAAAATCAGTGGCATCCCTGTACCCCTAATATTCCGAAAAACTGAATTAAAAATTTAATCAAAATTAAAAAAGTAATAATCTCTAATTTAATTTTCTTCAAAAAGATCCATTCACATTTAATAAAACATTTTTTTTAAATTCTTCTGTTTTTCATTCTTTAAATTTATCTCTTATTTATAATATTCTGTATATTAAATATGTATAAAATATAAAATATATTTATACAAAAGTTTAATTATTTTTTTATTCCTTGTAGTTTAAAGAAACAGTTTAAAATTGATTGCAACTGAAGTTTCTTCTATTTTGATTGAGAGAGACGAAAGTGTTACTTTGTAAAATAAAGAAATTATGATATTTTATGCTCACTGAACGCAATCAGAATTCTACAAGTGCTTGCATATCTAGAGATCCAATTGGTGATCAGCCGCTTAAATCTAATCTGTCCTCTTAAAATTGGGGAATAATTTTTACCAACAGTACGTCTTGCGCTTCGTGCTACGGTAACGCAAACGCAAAGTATGCCCCACATACTAACAAAAACACACGCACACGCACACGCACACGCACACACACACACACACACACACACACACACACACACACACACACACACACACACATGCATAAACACACGAATACAGTCATAAAAATACGCGCGCCGAGTGGCGCTCGTAGAGGCAGTTGATAACCTTCTAACATCTATATCTCAAAATCTATCCATTTTTTAGTCTTGCACCCATGAGGACTTTTGATCAGGAGGTTATAACCTGTAACATATCAAAGTTTCAGAAATTTTCAGTGAAGTCCAAAATCCTATGATTTTGTGCGGGGTCCTGATAAACGTCGGTCTATTGGAAAATAACTCGAGCTTGTCGAATCTCGTCAAATTTAAAAATGCTTCGACAGTCTCGTCAAATCTTGGCAAATTACATTTCAACCTACGCGAAAGTCTGTCGAAATTAATATCAATTTTTTTACAAAGAAACGTTATACATCAAAGTTAGACGTTCAATTTTGGACAAAAATGCACGTGGTTTTCTGTATTTATACCAAATGTTGTACAAGTCTGTCGAGATATTTATATTTTGACGATGTATTTTCAAATTTTGCAGTCGTAACAATAAATCTTATTCCGCGTTTTGTCGACGCAGTAACGCCAATCGTTAAAAATTTATTCGACAAGTTTGCATAACAATTTATCGTACATTTCGGTTTTAACAATCTGGGCATATTTACATTATACGTATCGCGTACTTTGAATAAATATTTCAATTTTCTGAAATTATTTACACGTATCTTTTACTTTCGAACGAATGACTGAGATTACACGGCGCGAGATTAATCGCTGGTTCAGTAACATTCATATATATAGTTGTAGTACGAACGCTAGTGTAACTATAGATTGCAGTGTAAAAAAGCGGGCGGACGGGCTTTTGCACAACGCGTAATACGTAAGCATAAGAAAACTTTTCCATTTCCTTAAGGTGTAGTACGCACACGTGTATCGGGGATCGATCGACAGCGACACGCGACGCGAGCGCCTGGCCCGCGGTAGGAGAGGGTGGGGATAGCGCGCGCTTGGGGACAGTGCGCGCCTACGTGTAACCACCACAAGTAGCCACACCGCGAAAACGGTCAGCCGCGAGATTTGCATCGCTAATTATATTGAATAATGGGTTCGGCCGAAAGCAAATCTTCGTCGTCGACGAAACCGGCGGCAACGACGTCGACGATCACCGCGACGACACCACGGGTAACAACATCGGCGGCAACGACGTTGGCTGCGACGCCGTTGCCTTGGGTTGCGACGCCGACTTCGGCAATAGTGTGCCAGTGGGAGGGTCCAACGACGTCGTCGACGACCACCTCGACGACACCGGCGGTAAGGACGTCGGCTGCGACAAAGCCGGTAATGGTGTGCAGGCACACGCAGTGGGAGACATCACCGACGTCGACGACCATCGTGAGACCGGCGGTAATAAGGACGTCGCAGCCGACGTCCAAGACTTGGGCTGCGTCGCCGAAGCCTGGAACTATGTGCAGGCACACTCAGTGGGATGATCCCACTGAGAGGCCACGGAAGAGGCGCAGAGTACGTTAACAGTTAAAAATATTAATTCTCCACAGCGCGAAGGGGGGAGAGCACTTAAATTTATTTAATTTGTTTCAATAAATTAATTTAAAAATTTTTTCAGACAATCAAGCGCAACGAAAAGGCGCAAACGATTTCGAGGAGACCGAGGTATTTTTACGGTAGTAAAAATACCCGGTCAACGCCCGGTCAACTTCAGGGCGACCAGCAGCAGCAGCAGCAGCAGCAGCAGCAGCAGCAGCAGCAGCAGCCATCGACGTCGCAGGCGCCGCCTCCGTCAGGCGGATCCCAACCGACGGCGTCCATTGCGCCGTCGTCGACGACGGTGTATTATGTGCCGATGATGCCACCTGCTGCGCCGCCGTCGGCGCAATATTATGCCCCGGCCCCGGCCCCTCCGGCATACCTACCCCCGACGCCACCATCCGTCGCGCCGCCATCAGGGTACTTTCCGCCGGGCGCTACCGCGCCGCCAGGGTACTTTCCGCCGGGCGCTACCGCGCCGCCGCCAGGGTATTTTCCGCCGGGCGCTACCGCGCCGCCGCCAGGGTACTTCCCGCCGGGCGCCAGATACGTGTCGGGGACGGCGCCGTCTTTCCATTATATGCCGCCTTATTAAAAAAAGGGTAGGTAAAGTTGTTGACCACTCTACGCAACATGGCTACGTGTCAAATTATTACAGATCGCGATATCTTACACACAAAAATTTTTTTACAGCGAAGAAAAGCACTTTGTTTTTTTCGCAACTTTCGGATCAAGTAAACGGGGGGTACGCTCGTACGCAACCGCAAACGTATACCGTATAAAGTCTTTGTAAGAATTATATTCACTCCGAGCAATATTTTTGACTCGCGTCGAGATATTTCCAAACCATCGGTATGAAAGAAAATATTCTTCATAGAGAGAAAACTCGGTTGAAAGAAGCGAAATAAATCAAGTGCTTTTCTTGGCTGTAGAACGATTATTTTTCCGCAATGTTTGTAATCGAAACAAATAACGGTATAATTTTTTTATTTGTAATAAAAACATTGTATTTATTTGTTATGTTTTTAATTTTTCAGATGCGGTGTTGGATCTTGTTCGCGTCGGTTTTGCGGCAATCCGTTTTTTTTCTTTTTTTTAACAATTATATAAATTTCACTTTTTTTTTATTTTTCAACGATTTCTAACAATTACATTAAATACATAACATTTATAACAATTCTAAAATAAACATTTTATTATTTTATATTTATTTCCTATCATTTTCATCTCATCGTCCCATCATATATGTCCCGAAGAACCTCAAATAACTATATGGAACCGTAATAAAAAATGTAACATTTATCCGGTTTGGTGTTAGCGTGATTGACTGCATTCGGTAAAACATTTATTTCGCAACTGTTAAAAGTTTTCTTTGCTAAGATAAAACTATTTCTTTAAATCTAAAAGTATAATCTAATCTTAGCGAACAAAACTTCCAAAACAGAATGCAAAATAAACGTTCTCCTGAACATGGCCATTTTTATTATCTGAAATGTACATAAATTTTTTGTAAAATATGTTAAAAAGGTGAAAAAGAAAACATAAAATTGAATATTACGCTATAGATATATATAATTGCATAAATATATTGTT
>NW_027270163.1:0-12098 GCF_030848805.1 Temnothorax longispinosus | reverse complement strand
CGACCGAGTAAGTATAAGGAGAAGCACGCATGTCATTTGCATAAATTCATTAGAAGTTTTCTGCCGTGATATCGCCTCAGGGCGACTCTGTTTTCAGACAGTTGCATGCGCAAAGTGCAATAGGGCAGAGGGAAAAGAAGGCAAGCAAGCGGAGGAAGCGGAAGGAAGATTGTCGAATAACTGTTGCGGCGACAATTTGGAGGTTAGGAGAGGCCCGGAGAATGCAGAAAGGACATAGGAAATAAAAATCGGGTGTTTAGAGACACGACCGAACATCGCATCATTTTATCAGTAGGTGATGTTCCACGTTATAAGCTTTAAGTAGCTTTCGTGTGTCAACCCCCGAGTGCGCGTGCACGTGCACGGCGCGTGAACACGATCACGGATTGCATGCCAGCACGGTCCCAAGCCGTCGCGCCTCCCGCACATAGGAAATAAGTAAGAAGACAGGGAGCACCGAGGGACAGAGAAAGGAGCGGATGGAGGAAAAGAAGGAGGAGAGCAAAGGGAGCAAAAATAGTGAGGGAAAAGTACCAGAAAGAAAATAAAGAATCGTTTAAAGGAGGTAAGAACGCAGAGAATAGATACGCGAGGACAGCAGAAAACTGTCAGAAACAAGAAGCAGAGCAGGGAGCCAAGGGTCGATTGTCAGACAACATAAGAAAAGGAGAAGAGAGCAGGAGAGTGAAGAAATAAAAAAGGCCGAGAAAGAAATTACAGACAAGTTTGATAAGGAAAGAAGATTAAGTAGATCCCACCAAACAAGTAAAAAAAGAGGAAGAGGAAAAGGAAAGCATGGAGACAGGAGAATGCTGAAGGAAATACTGACCAAATTGGAGATCAAGAAAAGAAAGAAAGAAACGATAAGGAGGAACTGATGAAAGAGATACAAGATCTGAGAGAAGAATACAGAAAAAGCGAAGCGATATGGGAGAAGCTGAAAAAAAACCGGTATAGAAAAAGAGTAAAACAGCTGGAGGAGAGAATGGAGGAGGCGGAGAAGCGGAGAGAGGGAGAGAAGGACTACAATGAGCTGTTAAAGAAAATGAAGGAGATAGAAAGAAAAAACGAATTAGAAGAAAGAAAAAAAGAAGAAATAATATAATAATAAAAGGAGCGGAAATTGAAGACGGAGGTGAGAGAAGAGAGAAGATTGGAAAGCTGCTAAAAGAAATCACCAAAAAAGAAGTAGACGTGGACGAGGTACAATAATCGGCAGACGAGAAAACAAAAATGACACTAGTAAGGATGAATCAGGTGGGAGGACAAGAGAGAGATAATGATAAACAGAAAGAAGATGGGATAGAGAAAAAGATATACATAGCTGACGACGACATGACAGTAACGGAGAGGAAAATCAAGGAAAATTATGGAGTATAGTGAAGGAGGAGAGGGAGAAAGGAAAAGAGCAACATTAGGATACCAAAAAATATGGATAGACGGCCACGAAAAGAAAGGAATGAAAAGCGAAGAAAACTGGAAGACGGAAGAAGATTTCAAAGAGAAACAAGAAGAAAGGAGACTGGAAGAAATGAGAAAATGAGAAGACTGTACGAAGGAGAAGAGGAGGAAAAAGGAGAAGAACGGAAGGAAAGAAGAAGCGGATAGCAGAAGAGCAAAGAGGAATGACAGTAGGCTTCTGGAACATAGCGGGACTAAAAGGGAAAAATGAAGGGTTTTGGAAGGTAGTGGAAGAGTGGGACATATAACATTCTTAGAAACATGGTGGAAGAAAAAGAGTGGAGCAAAGTAAAAAAAAATAATGCCAGAAGATACGTATGGAAATGCCAACCAGCGACAAGAGAAAAGAAAAGAGGAAGAGCAAGAGGAGGGATAATTACCGGAGTAAGAAAAGGGCTCGAAGTAGAAGAAAGAATAGAGAGAGAAGAGGAAGGAATAGTGGAAAGAATTGTAAGAACAAAAGAGGGAGAATGGAAGATATTAGTGTATACGTAAATAAGACCATTGACAAAAAAATAAGATTAATAAAAAATATTACGAACGAAGGAGGCATAGGAGAGCGAATAATAATAGGAGGCGACTTTAATGCAAGAACAGGGGAAAAAGGAGGAATTATGGACATCTTTGGAGAAGAAAGACAAATCAAAAGACAAAGAAATAAATGCAGAAGGAAAAAAGCTGATAGAATTTCTGGAAGAAGAAGGGCTAAGAATACTAAATGGAACTAAGGAGATAAAGAAGGAGAGTTCACCTTTACCGGAGGGAGAGGCTGAGACAGTAATAGACTATATATAGGAAATCAGGAGCTATGGGAAAGAACAGAAGAGGTAAGAATTGGAGAGCAGATAGATTCAGACCACCAATATGTAGCACTAGAAATAGCGGAGAAAATAGAAGAAAAGAAAAAGGGAGAAAGAAAACGAGAAAAGTAATGAACTGGTCTAAAGAAGCTGTAGAAAGATATAGAGAGAAGATCGAAGAAAAAACCATAGTGGAGTGAACCCGGAGGAGCTCATGGAAGAAATAAAAAATGCAGTAATAACAAGGGCGGTAAGCTGGAAAGAAATTAGAATAGACAATAAAGCGAAGAGAAAAAATAAATGGTGGGACGGACAGTGTGTGAAACTAAGAAGAGAAGCAAAAGAGAGGCTAAGAAAGTGGAAAAAAGGGAAAGGAGAAAAAGCAGAATATATAAAGAAGAGGAAAGAATACAGGGAAATGATAAAAGAAAAAAAAGAGAAAGAAAAAGAAAGAATTATAGAAGAAGCAAGGAAAGCAAAAAAATGAAAAAGAGGTATGGAAATTCATAAATAGAGAAAGGAAACATAGAAAGGAAGTGAATGAAGAAATAAGCGAAGAACAATGGAACGAGCATTTTAAGAAGTTACTAGGAGGCGTAGGAACGAAGCCAGGAGACGGCAAAGGAAAACAAGAAACAGGAGATAGTTGCGAAAATCAGGAAGAAATAAGAAGAGAGGAGGTAGAAGAAATAATAAAGAAGATGAAAAATAGAAAAGCAGCAGGAGCGGATGGAATGCCAAACGAGGTATGGACAAACGGAGGAAGCAGATTAAAGGAAGCAATATGGAAAATATGTGACATGGCATGGAGAAAAGGGGAAATGATAGAAGACTGGAATGAAGGAATAATTGTTCCCATAGTAAAGAAAGGGGAAGGAAAAGAAGCAGGAGACTACAGAGGTGTAACACTGATGAACACAAGCTACAAATATACGCAGCTATTTTAGCCAAACGACTAGAGAAGGAGATAGAAGAGAAGAAGCTAATACCGGAGACGCAAACAGGATTCAGGAAAGGAAAAGGAACGATAGAAAATATATACACATTAAATTATGTAATAGGAAGAGCGATTAGCAAGGAAAGAGGGAAATTAGTGGCAACATTTATAGATCTGAAGGCAGCATTTGACTCAGTTGATAGAGAAATATTATGGAAGGTAATGGAGAAGAATGGAATAAGCAAAAGACTGAGAGATAGAATTAAGAGCTGTATAAAGAAACAAAAAGCGTGATTAGATGTAATGGAGAAAAAGGACCGTGCTTTTGGACAGTAAACGGCGTAAGGCAGGGATGCCCTCTGAGTGCGCTACTATTTATATTGCTGCTGGCAGACTTGGAGGAGGTAATGAGAAAAGGGCAGGAGGGAGGGGTAGTTTATAGGAGATACAAAAATATGGACGCTTGCATACGCGGATGACATAGGCTGCATTCGAGGAGCGCGCTATTAGCGCTATTGCATCATTCTGTCTTTATTGCTTATCAGATGTAAAACAGGATAGAATAAGCAAATAGCGCTAATAGCGCGCTCCTCGAATCCAGCCTTGGTGGCAGTTGCAGAGAGAGAAGAGGAAATGAGCAAATGATAAGGAGGTTAGAAAAATACTTCGACAAAAGGAAACTAACAGTGAATGTTGGAAAAACAAAAGTCATGAGATTCAGGAAAGGAGGATGTAGAGCCAAAGAAGTTGAATGGAAGTGGAAAGGAGAACAAATAGAGGAGGTAAAAGAATTTTGCTACTTAGGATACATATTTCAAAGAAACGGAGGACAAGAAGCACACATAAAGAGAGAGTAAGAAAAGCCACAGTTGCAATGAGGCAAGTATGGGGGAATAGGAAAAAGAATTTTTGGAGGAGACTGGAAAAGAAGAATGAACTCTTTGACTCGCTGGTGGCAAGTGTGGCGATGTATGGAGCAGAAGTATGGGGATGGAAGGAAAGAAAGAATATAGAGAGGATACAAGAGAGGTTTATAAGATGGACGTTAGCATTAGATTGGTGCACGCCGGGTTATATGATAAGAGAAGAGGCTAAAGAATTAAGATGAGAACAAAAGCGGCTAAAAGAGCAATGAGATACGAAGAAAAACTAGAAAATGGAGGGGGAAACGAAATAGCAAGAGCATGCTGGAAGGAAATAAGAAGGACGTAAGGAAAGAGAAGTCAAAATGGGAAGTAGAACGTAGAAAGTTTTACGAGTGTAGAGGATATGCAGCGGAAGAGATAGAAAGGAAAAGAGAAGAAGGGTGGAGTAGCATAGAAGAGATAGAAGGTAGAGATAGAGACATACAAGTACAGGAGATAGACGAAAAAGATAAGAGAATCAAAATATAATAGATGGTACAAAGAGATAGCAGAAATAGGAAGACCTGAGTATCTGGAAAGAGGAGGAAAAGAAAAATCGGTAACAAGGATAGCAAGATTCAGACTAGGAAACGAGATGCGTGGTGGGAGGTACTGGGAATCAGATGAGAAAAGAAGTTGCAGAGTATGCGAGGCAGAGGAAGAAACTTGGGAGCATACGTTGGAGAGATGCGCGAGGGAGGGGGGCGATGACATGGGAGGGGAATAGGGGAGAAGTAAGAAAAATTTTGAATGGCAATGGAGAGGGAGAGAGATGGATGGTGAAGTTGGAGGAGAGAAGAGAAAACGAATACAGAGACAGAAAACTGTTAAGCTATAATATTTTGCTCTGTTTGTTGGATTTGATTTGTATGTATAATTTGTATGAAAAATGTATAATGTCTATAGGTATGATATATGTATGTGTAACCATTTCAAGCCGGAAGGCAGAAATAAATATATTCTATTCTATTCTACATATTTTAAATAATATAGACAAAATGTGTATGAACAACATAAAATATATAACAAAAGAACAAACATATATAAGAACAATATAAAATTTCATAAAGGCACGTAGCAAACATGAAGACATGGGCAATGTGTATGATACAAATTGTATGAAAAATTCAACATCTTATTCAGATCTCATGTCATTAAATTAATTACAATTGTCTTATCTGATATACATTTCTATAGTAAAGTTGTACAAATATTGGGTTACAATTTTTCCATATATTAATAACCGCGATACTTTATTATTAGTAAGTTTCCACAGTTAGAAAATATTATAAAATATGAACAAATCAATATCGCAACTGCTAAATATTTGTGCAAAATATGATATTGAGCTTTCACATAGCAGTGTTAAAATTAGCTACCGTGAAAGTTATCATTCATTTTAATTATTAACTATTGGTAGACATAATTTTAGAAAAATTAATATTTTGGTTTTAGACAGACATTTATCGAATATTGCAGCATTCACGATATTTAAAAAAATTAATATCTAATATAAAAATACAAATATTGTACGTCAGTATTCGTGTAAGTAAAATTCAAATAAGTAAATAAACTTATTCTATACTTAATTATAAGCCGCATTATTCGCCGTCGTCACACACACCCATATCACTCGCTCGTACATACACACCACGCTGATAATCATTTTGTTACTCCCGTCGCATTCTTCTCTGAATTATTTTTATTTATTGTTGCCCTTATTTATTTAAAATTTCGAAGTCTAGCAGCGCCAAGCTTTTTTTATAAGAATTTATGTATTTTAATAAATATTTTTATTTGTACTGTTACCTCTGTAATTCTTTGCGATTAAATCTTTTATTTTATTGAAAAATACATATATAAAAGATGTATATTTTTTTCAAATTTGTGTACTTACTTCGAAAACACCCTGTGTAAATGATTTATACATAATTTTTATTTAAATTCAGTATTCAAATTAAATAGCTTTATTTAATAAAATATATACAGCACAACTCAATATGCCATCTACATATTACATAAATAATTAATAATTAATAAAAATTTCTATTAGCTAACAATCAACGGTTCTTTATAATATTTTAATATACGTTATAGGTTTGCAAATGTCAGCATAGTGATATTAATTATTCGTTACCCTTGAGTTTATTATTATATATATACCACCAACCTAATTTATTCTGACATTATCTACAATTTTTCGTGAAGACATTCTATCATTTTCGACCGTTTTAATTGGTGACTGTATTCGTCTTATGTTTAAACTCGTATTTTTAACCCTTTAACTGCCTTAGACGTTTCTCAAAACGTCATTGTAACGTACAAAATATCAAAAGTTTAATTAGAGGGATACACCATTTTACGGTCTGAGGACAGGATTTTGGTAAACTAATATAATATTATTCGTGCGAATCAATGTACATTTCTTCATCTCATCTAAAGCTAGAATCGATCAATTACGTTAAAATAGCGTCTCACCCTAACTCAATTTTATATCATATCGTGTTTCACTTGTCTAGATATTAATTATTTGACATTAGCATTAAAAAAATTTGAGGTATAAAACTTTCTCTTTCTATCTCTTTCTCTTTCTTCCTCCTCATTCTCACTTACAAAACTTCACTTCATTAGCGGTTCACCGTCAATAAGGACATAATAGCATTAAGTAATATATACACTTGTAGTATTTTAATAATTATTAATTTTTTTTATTTTTAATCACACCACTTTTCTATACAGACCAAGATTAGCGGATGATAGTATGGATCCTTCTGCACACCGTCAAAGTCCAGATACATCTGGTTTGCTCGTTCAATCATTTATTAAGAAACGACAGAAAAAACAGACGCACTTAATGAGTAATTATTTTCTTATATTACGCAATATAATAATGTTTTGTTATTTAAATTTTTACTCTTTTGCGAAAGTAATTTTACAAGAGAGTAATTTATAACGTTAATATTTTAAATAATGCCATTTTTAATTGCATTGTTTTTTAATGCAGACCAAGCACTTCAATTACAATGGATTTTGATACGAATCCTACTGCTGAATGTCAAAGCCAAGAATCACCTGGTTTGCCCGCTCAATCATTTGAACAAGCAAGAAAAGACACAAGCACACTTGATAAGTAATTATTCGATTTTTGAATATTATACAATGTAATTATATCCAAATATTTAAATATTGAGCTCTCTGCACAAGTATAACATACGTAAAATTTTAAATAATTATATTGTCCACTTTTATTTTATTTGCAAGTTTATACATCGAAAGTTTTGCATTTTTATGATTTCCATGTACTTGTAAAAAGGGTGATAATCGTACAAAACAAGCTTTTTTAAAAAAATTAAAAAAACGCGCCAAGTATACGTGCTTCTTACAAAATTATTATTGAAAAATTAATTGATTTAATTTGGTCTTATAGTTTTATTTGTATTTCTTACTACAAAAACAATGATACCCAAAGCTTTGCGTCAAGTGAATATGATAAATTAGTAACGTCTGGTTTAAAAAAATAATGTTTCTTTATTATACTTATTGTGTACATGTTCTTTTTTAAAATAAGTCCGCAACCTGTTTTTTTTTTTTATTATGTAGCTTCACACACAAGAAACACTTGACGCGGGTTTTCTTTTTTCTTTAACCGTAAGTTTTGTGGATCTGTACGCGGTCTGGTAATTAGGAAATATTATATCCATATAAACGTACATTCTAATAAATAAACCATGCATTTTTTTACCTTTGTGAGAAATTCTGCAAACGCTTATTGAGGCGATCACTGTATCACCATTTAGTATAAGACAATCTGTATTACACATTATAATGACACCGAGAAGACTAACACAGGAAGTTTTGAAATTATTTTGAGGAATCAAGAGACACGGTAGTGTCTCGCGCCAAGTACACGCGGAGCGAGACCGACCGTGACTCTTTTACGCGACGCGACGGGTTGCGAGTACCCGAGATGTTGAGATCTCGATAACGAGTGAACGGATCAAGTTCTAAGTAGGCTTGATCGATAGCTTGGGGTCCAATTAGGGGGGGGTTTCTCTCATAATATTCCGCTACGTGCCCTACGAGCGGAGATATTGCGACGCAAAGTCCAAATGTGAAAATTTATTTTTAAGATACTCCTCCTCCTCCTCCTCCTCCTCCTAACGCCGATGTTCTTGTATGATGACGTCATAATCAGAAACGTTACTTTCACTTTTTCGACGCTGGCGGCGCAGGTATCGCCAGTTTCGATATCGCGCGCGTATTTCGAAATTAGGTCGATAAACTTATCGGTCAGGAGTAAGATTTTTATTTAAATATTTTAGGTAAATTAGGTATATACTTATATAATATATATTGAGTCAATTCCTTCATGTTTATCTGGAGAGATTTCGTATCCTTACATCGTATTACCACCGCTGCCGGAAAAGAAGGTTCTCTACGCTTGGCAGAAAGTGCCGCTAGGAAATTTTTAAGTCGATTCTTATGAATCAAGCTTGAATTCGATGTCTAAGTATCCCAGGTTGCCGATGACGAGGTCCAGATAGTGCGCTTCATAGTTTTCGGTGTCCAGGTGTAATAATACGTTGAATTCGATGTCTACGTGTCCCAGGTTGCCGATGACGAGGTCCACATAGTGCGCTCCGTAGTTTTCGGTGTTTACGTGTATTAATACCTTGAATTCGATGTCCACATGTCCCAGGTTGCCGATGACAAGATCCAGATAGTGCGCTTCATAGTTTTCGGTGTCCAGGTGTAATAATACGTTGAATTCGATGTCTACGTGTCCCAGGTTGCCGATGACGAGGTCCACATAGTGCGCTCCGTAGTTTTCGATGTCTACGTGTATTAATACCTTGAATTCGATGTCCACGTGTTCCAGGTTGCCGATGATAAGATCCAGATAGTGCGCTTCATAGTTTTCGGTGTCCAGGTGTAATTGTACGTTGAATTCGATGTCTAGGTGTCCCAGGTTGCCGATGACGAGGTCCACATAGTGCGCTTCGTAGTTTTCGGTGTCTACGTGTATTAATACCTTGAATTCGATGTCCACGTGTCCCAGGTTGCTGATGACGGGATCCAGATAGTGCGCTTCATAGTTTTCGGTGTCCAGGTGTAATCGTACGTTGAATTCGATGTCTAGGTGTCCCAAGTTGGCGATGACAAGGTCCACATAGTGCGCTTCGTAGTTTTCGGTGTCCAGGTGTAATAATACGTTGAATGCAATGTCTAGGTGTCTCAGGTTGCCGATGACAATGTCTAGATAATGAGCTCCGTAGTTTTTGGTGTCTACGTGTATTAATACCTTGAATTCGATGTCTAGGTGTCCCAGGTTGCCGATGACGAGGTCCACATAATGCGCTCCGTAGTTGTCGGTGTTTACGTGTATTAATATCTTGAAATTAATGTCTAGGTGTCTCAGGTTGCTGATGACGAGGTCCAGATAGCGCACTCCGTAGTTTTTGGTGTCTAGATGTAATAATATCTCGAATTCGATGTCTACGTGTCCCAGGTTGCCGATGACAAGGTCCACATAGTGCGTTTTGTAGTTTTTGGTGTCTAGGTTTATTAATAACTTTAAATCTGAATGTAGGACACGTAGATATCGAATTCGAGGTATTAATACACGTAGACACCGAAAACTACGGAGCGCACTATGTGGACCTCGTCATCGGAAACGTGGGACACCTAGACATCGAATTCAACGTATTATTATACCTGGACACCGAAAACTATAGAGCGCACTATCTGGAACCCGACATCAGCAACCTGGAACACCTGGACATCGAATTCAAGGTATTAATACACCTGAATACCGAAAACTATGAAGCGCACTATGTGAACCTCGTCAACTGCAACCTGGGACACCTAGACATCGAATTCAAGCTTGATTCATAAGAATCGACTTAAAAATTCCCTAGCGGCAGAATCAAGAGACACGGTAGTGTCTCGCGCCAAGTACACGCAAAGTGAGACCGACCGTGACTCTTTTACGCGACGCGACGGGTTGCGAGTACTCGAGATGATGAGATCTCAATAACGAGTGAACGGATCAAGTTCTAAGTAGGCTTGATCGATAGCTTGAGGTCCAATTAGGGGGGGGGGGGTTCTCTTATAATATCCCGCTCCGTGCCCTACGAGCGGAGATATTGCGACGCAAAGTCCAAATGTGAAAATTTTTTATTAAGATACTTCTTCTTCTATCTACTTCTAACGCCGACGTCTTATATGACACTACAAAAAGGCGTGATATCCGTACAAAATTACCTTTTTCAAAAAAAAGGTAAAAAAATGCGCCAAGTACACGCATAGTAGTATATATGTATTATGTTGTTACCTCGAAAAAAACAAAGTGGTAGTATTATACCTCGAAATAACACCCTGTACATATTGTTTATACAATGCGTAATACTACAAAAAGGCGTGATATCTGTACAAAATTACCTTTTTTAAAAAAAAGGTAAAGAAAGGCGCCAAGTACACGCATAGTAGTGTATATGTTGTTACCTCGAAAAAAAAAAAACAGTGGTAGTATTATACCTTAAAAAAATCTAAGTAACAAGTGGTAGACGAAATCTTTGTATCTTGAAAAATCTCGAAAAAACCTAAACAGTAGTATCTTCACCTCAAAAAAAAAAAAAAAACAAAGTAGTAGTATTATACCTCGAAAAACCTAAGTAACAAGTGGTGGACGTAATCTTTGTATCTCCAAAAATCTCGAAAAAACCTAAGCAGTATTATTTTTATTTCCAAAAAATTATTACTCAAGTGATACACATCACAAATTACGTTACCTTATCAAAAAATGAGTCGCGCTTCAAGTGATCTATTATTACAATTACAAAAAAGAAATGATATCTCTTTTTAAATTACAGCGCCAATTACAGAGAACATATATTTTTCGAGATACAAAGATTACGTCTACCACTTGTTACTTAGGTTTTTCGAGGTATAATATTACTACTGCTTTTCTTTCGATTAGAATAAAAATTGAATCATGAAGAATTACACAGAGGTAACAGTACAAAATACAAATATTTTATTAAAATATTTAAACCCAACAAGGGAATACAAGGTATTTAAATACAAAGTTTATATATGTATTTTAAAAGATTTAATCGCATCGCAAAGAATTACAGAGGTATCAGTACAAAAAAAAAATATTTTATTAAAATACATAAATTTTTCTTGTCAAAAAACTTGGCGCTGCTAGACCTCAAAATTAGGTCAGCCTGGTGTGTATGTGCGAGCGAGTGGGTGTGGGCGATGTGTGTGTGTAATTTGTAAAAGGTCTCTCTCTCTCTCCTCTCTCTCTCTCTCTCTCTCTCTCTCTGCAGCGCCAGTTTTTTGACAAGAAAAATTTATGTATTTTAATAAAATATTTTATTTTTTGTACTGATACCTCTGTAATTCTTTGCGATGCGATTAAATCTTTAAAATACATATATAAACTTTGTATTTAAATACCTTGTATTCCCTTGTTGGGTTTAAATATTTTAATAAAATATTTGTATTTTGTACTGTTACCTCTGTGTAATTCTTCATGATTCAATTTTTTATTCTAATCGAAGAAAGCAGTAGTAATATTATACCTCGAAAAAACCTAAGTAACAAGTGGTAGACGTAATCTTTGTATCTCGAAAAATATATGTTCTCTGTAATTGGCGCTGTAATTTAAAAAGAGATATCATTTCTTTTTTGTAATTGTAATAATAGATCACTTGAAGCGCGACTCATTTTTTGATAAGGTAACGTAATTTTGTGATGTGTATCACTTGAGTAATAATTTTTTAGAAATAAAAATAATACTGCTTAGGTTTTTTTTCGAGATTTTTGGAGATACAAAGATTACGTCCACCACTTGTTACTTAGTTTTTTCGAGGTATAATACTACTACTTTGTTTTTTTTTTTTTTTTTTTTAGGTGAAGATACTACTGTTTAGGTTTTTTTCGAGATTTTTCAAGATTCAAAGATTTCGTCTACCACTTGTTACTTAG
>NW_027270162.1:0-12085 GCF_030848805.1 Temnothorax longispinosus | reverse complement strand
TCTAAACATTTCCCCCCGCCTTCGTTAACTATAGTTAGCGAACTAATTTTGTGACTCATTTGGGAGAATAGGAAGTGGACAGACTTTGACTATTGGACGTTTTAAAACTGAATTCTGTGTACGAACAGAAACAACTCGTATTAGGCCATCTTGGCCTGGATAGGTTTCGGTGATTCTGCCGAGAGGCCATTTGGATGGAGGATATCTCTCGTCTACGACCAGAACTAGAGAACCTTCCTTTATAGAAGAGGAAGTTTGATTCCATTTATACATAGATAGGTAACGTTGAAGGCATTCCTTAGACCATCTTGACCAAAAGCAGTCTAACATTTGACGAGTACGTTTCCATCGAGATAGTTGAGAAATTTTAACATTTTCGAGCGAAGGCTCAGGTACTATCGAAAGTGAGTCACCTACTAAAAAATGACCTGGCGTCAATGCCGTGAGATCATCGGAGTCATCAGTTAAAGGACTTAACGGCCTGGAGTTAAGGATAGCTTCAATTTGAATTAATAAAGTGTTCATGTCTTCATAGGTTAGTACAGATTCACCTAGAACTCGTTTCAGATGATATTTCACAGATTTGACTCCAGCCTCCCACTTACCTCCGAAGTGAGGTGCAGAAGGTGGATTGAAAAGCCATTGCGTACCATCATTTGCAAGCAGAGTTGCTAACTCATTACATTCTCTTGACGAGGATTGAAATAATCGTTGTAATTCGGCATCTGCTCCTTTGAAATTTGTTCCGCAGTCACTTCTAAGAGTTGCACATATTCCTCTTCTCGAGGTGAATCTTTTATAGGCAGCGATAAAAGCCTCCGTAGTGTAATCCGTTACTAGTTCAATATGAACAGCAGATGTAGCTTCACACACAAATAGTGCTATATAACCTTTATAGGTACGAGCGTTTTTTCCTCTCCAAGTTTTTAGTGGAATAGGACCAGCGTAGTCAATTCCGGAATGTAAAAAGGCTCGAGAAGGGGTAATTCTCTCTACTGGGAGTTGACCCATTAATTGTTGAGCTCGTCGTTGTCTATACCGAGCGCACTTAACGCAATTGAGAATGAATGTTCTTACTGGAGCCCGCCCTCCAATAATCCAATATTCATTTCGAATAGTTGCTAATGTAAGTTGAGTTCCTCCATGCATGGTGCGCGAATGAGCATCTGCTATTATCAGAGAAGAAAGAGGTGAACTCTTAGGTAAAATTATAGGATGTTTTTCGTCGGCCGATAAAAGAGAAAATTTGAGACGACCTCCTACTCTGAGTAGACCTTGATTATCTAAAAAAGGGGTTAAACGTAAAAGAGGATCTGATTTGTGCAAGGTTTGTCCATTAGATATGAGATTAAGTTCCTTACGAAAGGATGATTTTTGAACTAACGAAATCCAATAGAGTTTGGCTTTTTCAATTTCTTGAGTAGTTATCGGATCGGTTACGGTTAAATGGGAAGATTTTCGGAATCTAGCTACTATTCTAAGACACCATGCAGTAATGCGTAGTAATCTAGTCAAGCTAGAATAACGAGTAAGAAGAGACAAAGTATTTTCTGATGTAGTACTAACACCGATGGAAACTTTGATCAACCGTTCTTCGAGATCACTCTCAATAGGAATGACTTTAGATGTTTGAGGCCAGTTGGAAGCATCTTGCTGTAGCCACGGTGGTCCGGTCCACCAGTCGGTACGTTCTAATAATTGAGAAGGTGATAAGCCTCGTGTAGCAAGATCTGCTGGGTTTTGAATACCAGGAATCAATTTCCATTTAACTTGTGGTAGGGTTTCTTGTATGAAACATACTCTATTTTGAATAAATTCCTTCCATCTGGAAGGATGGTTTGTAATCCATGTTCGAGCTACCTCAGAGTCAATCCAACCAAAGATAGGTATATCAAGTCGTTCGAGTACTGATAAAATTTGAGCCATTAGCTTAACAAGCAAAACGGCTGCAGATAATTCAAGTCTTGGTATTGTCAGCTTCTTCAAGGGAGCAACTTTAGTTTTTGATGCCACCAATCTAATAGTTACAAGTCCCTTTTGAGATACAGATCGTATATAAACGACGGCTGCCATAGCTTTTGATGATGCGTCACAGAATCCGTGAATTTCGAGTTCATCCTTGATTTGAAATCCAAGCCATCTTGGGAATGTGAATTTTGGCATTTCTTGTAGTTGTCGAATAAAATTCATCCATTTGTCAGAGAGAGAGGAAGGGAGTTCCTCATCCCATCCGAGTCCATTTGCCCATAGTTCTTGAATAAATATTTTAGCTGAAATTGTAACAGGTGAGAGAAGCCCTAACGGATCAAATAATTTAGCTATTGTCGATAAAATTGTTCTCTTAGTAATAGTATGAGGAGTAGTCAAATTTAATGTAAAGTGGAATTGATCGATAGAGGGTTGCCAGCACAATCCAAGAGCATAAACCATAGTAGATTCGTCAATTTGAATCGAATGTACATTTATGCGGTGTTCTAATGGAATAAATTCAAGAATTGCGGAATTATTACTAATCCATTTCCTTAGTGGAAAACCCCCCGCCATACAGAGCTGGTCAACTTGTTGAACCACCGACTTGGCTTCTTGGATCGTGTCGGCGCCTCCGAAGAAATCGTCCATATAACGACCCTTTTTTACTGTAGGAAGAGCTAGTGGAAAACGATGTCCTTCATCATGTATTAGCTGAATAAATGAACGCAAAGCTAGAAAAGGTGCACTAGTTAGTCCATAAGTAACGGTTATGAGAGCAAAAATGATAATGATTTTAGTTAATTGTTCCATCCACAGAATTCTTTGGAAGTTTCTATCTTCTGGGTGAATTAAAATTTGTCGGTACATTTTTTCGATATCAGTGAAAAAGACAAAGCGAAATAACCGAAACCATATAAGGACATCAAATAAATTCAATTGTAAGTTTGCGCCGGAATGCAGTAATTGATTAAGTGAAATTCCTGTAGTGGTAGGACTTGAACCGTTAAATACGACCCGTAGCTTGCTAGTAAGGCTATGTTCTCGCCAAACTCCGTGATGCGGTAGATAATAAACTAATTCTGGTTCAGGTTGCGAGTCTGATACTCTTTCCATATGATGTAAGTCCTTGTATTCCTGAATGAAATTGTTATACGTATTAGCATAGTCCGGATTTGCAGCAAATCGATTACATAAACTGTTAAGTACTCTGGTGGCTCTTATTTTCGAATTTCCAAGTTTGTTTGGTGATGATTTAAATGGAAGCCGAACTATATATCTTCCGTTCGAATCTCGGCTATGCGTAGCCTTAAAATGCTCTTCGCATTCTTGCTCTTCAGCGGATAATTTTAAAGTTTTAGAATTGGGAATTTCTTCAGTTTCCCAGAAACGTTTTAGTAAATTATAAAGGTCTTCCTCTACCTTGACATGATAGCCTTGCACTTCGGTGCTTTGAACAGTTGAACCAGTTGGGCCAGAGACAATCCAACCCAAAGCTGTACGTTGAGCTATTGGTGATTCAATAGTTCCCTTAACAATTCCCCTTTCTATGATCTGGCAATATACATCAGCTCCTAATATGAGATTAATCGGTCCAGGTTTATTAAACTCTGGATCTGCTAACTCTAGATGATCAAATTGTGGCCATAATGAACGATCAATTGAAGTAGCCGGAATATTTGAAGTTAATTTTGGAAGAATATAAGCTGATACCATATATTCTTTATTGGAATCAAAATGGGGCTTAAGAGTAAAAGAAGTTATACCCTTAGTTTTATTACACTGTTGAGCTCCTATACCGATCAAAGATATTTCCGAAGGAGTTCGTCGGAGACGAAGACGTTGAACAATTTGATTTGTTATCAAGGAAATCTCGGATCCCTGGTCAATCAGAGCTCTTACCTTAGTGGTAAGTCCATCCTCCGATACTATAACTACCTGTGCAGTAGCTAACAAAATTTGTGGAACTGTAACAGGATTTTCTATAGAGGAAAGTAAAACTTTAGCTTCAGAAACCTTATTTGTTGGAGTCTCCGCTTTAGGTGTAATAGTCTCTTTACTAACAGATGATTGATTCACATGAATAGTGGTATGATGCTTTTTGCCGCATTTCAAACAACGCTTAGTTATTCTACAATCTGAAACTTTATGACGCCCAAGACAGTTATAACAAAGTTTGTTTTTTGATATTATAGATAATCTCTGTTGAATAGTTTTGTTAGTATATTGAGAGCAAGCAGATGTTAAGTGCTTTTGTTTACATATCGCACAACTGTATTTAAGATTCGAAGAAGTTTCCTTTGACTTCTCTTGATGAAAAACCTTAGCGGAGGTAGGTTGTGTCTTCGTTTGATTCAAGATTTTCCCGTAACGGGATTTTTCAAAAGCTTGAAGAGAGAGTACTCGAGAAAGTAAAAATTCACTAAACTCTTCCCAGGTAGGGGGTTCCTTGGAGGATCCTAATGACTGCTCCCAAGCCTTTAAAGACTCATCATCCATTCTTTGAGACGTTATAAAGACGATGAAATCGTCCCAGTGTTCAACAGGACGTCCCAATGATTCTAAAGTTCTATGAATTTGAGTAATCGATGAATATAGTTGTTCGAGTTCGCTCGCTGAATTCTTATTCATTCTTTTGAGAGATAGCAAAGATTTAATTGAATCATTAACTAATAATCTTTTATTCTCATAAAATTTAATCAAAGAGTCCCATGATTTTTGAAAATTGTCCTCTGTAATACTAGTATTCTTAAGGAATAGTGCTGCCGTACCAATAAGACTCGATTTCAAATATTGTAATTTTTCTACAGCTGATATGTGAGATTTTCCCCCCACCATAGAGTGAAACATATCTTTAAAATGTAACCAGTTTTGCGGAGATCCATCGAATTCGGGAAGATTAATTTTCGGTAACCGAGCATAATGCATGTTTGCATAACTAGTAGACGGCTGAGAATCCAATTGAACAGATTGAGCTGATTGAGTGGATTGATTAGATTGGACAGATTGAGCTGACTGAACAGAAGTTGTAGGAACAATAGAGTCTCGATTTAATTCTAATAAAGAAATTATCTTTTCAATATTATCAAGATATTTTTCTTTTGTAGATAAAAACACGTCATCTCTAAAATAAATGTGCTCGTGAACTAAATCTTTATCGTTAGAATCAAGCCCAGCGATTGCTATATTAATAGCATCATGAATAATATTAAACTTTTCCCAAGCTTCTTTGAGGGATGACAGAGCAGAGCGTACTTGTTGAGTAGAGATACTTGAAGAAGTATCTTGTACCAAATTGTCGTACGAATCGGATAACGTTATAGCGAGAGTGAGCTGCTGCTCTAATCTGTTCTGAATGTGACTGAACCTCATGATTCCAGTCATTATGAGAGCCTAATGAAAATGGAACGACCTTTATCCCGTAAACGACACTTTACAAAATAATCACATTTTACTCAAAGCATCGTTCTTTCTTCGACTGACTGTATGCGCTATTTGAACTTTTAAATAGTAAAACTAGAAAATAACTCATAAATCTTCTAATTTTATATCATCCGGTTCTTTTCAATCCGGCTCGAAGGACCAAATTTATGTATAGGAACTGAGTATCAAATCTTTTATTAGAAAGGAAGGAAAGAACGATGCCTTTATTGTTTATGAAATAATTCGATTATAATTTTATATAGAGTGAAATCAATATATTACATTCGGTTGCGCAAGAATGCAGCAATTAACGTTAATCTCAATTAGACAATGTCAGAGTATTTTTAAACAAAATCAAAGGAATGCACAATATACTAAAAAATCATTAACGTATGCAAAGAACGTAAATCATACAAGAATAATGCAGTAAATGATTATATTGAATGTTTGTCATTAATGATTGAAGTTTTCTTGTTATTCTTTATAAGATCTTTAATCTTTCTTTTATTAATCAAACTACTAAGTTCAAGTAATGTTTCAGCAGAGAACGTCGAATAAGAATATGATTTCTGAAATGAATGATTATGTTATAATAGTGTATTGTACTTCAATCATTATTGACCTGAATAAACTTATATATGTTAAATACAAACTAATATCGCAAATTGTTAGCAAATATATACAGAGAAAATACGCAAGAAATAGAATAATAATAATCGCGGTTAACAAATAAAGGAATATAGTTTCTTGAACAAAGAATTTCTACAATATTTACTATTCGTATAAAAGATAATAATATCTATATTGACTTTAGTCCAGCTTAGTACTCGCTATTTATTATGTTTAGGATACGCAATGTCGTACTTGTTTAACACGATATATCACGCTCAAATCACGCGATGTTTCACGCTTCAGATATTCCGTTGCCACGCGCCGAACACGTTATGCGTTATACAGATAGAAGCACGAATAGCCTTATACTATTCGTCTTCTGGAAAGTTCACGAAGGAACTGAGCTCTCGAGAAAAGGCCTTTCTATCGTATTAATTTATGCGTGCCACAATTGTATTACTTTATGCGCGCCACGATATGCAATCGTGAAAATCTCACGATATTCTCTGTAACCAATATCCTCTGATTAGGCTATGTAAAGCCTGAATTTAATGTTAACCCAAGAACGGTTTTACCAAATAAATGATAAGGTTACCTTGCAATTAGCCAAAATTAGGCTTGTTCCAGAATAGGATAACTGGAATTCTCTCATCAGAGTATACTTATAAAGTATAAAGACGATGCAAGGGATCCTCGTCCTTCCAACAATATATCTCGGGATTAATGGCCGCCCTCGTCTTTATTATCGGAATTTCCTCGTTTTCCTTCTCGGCAATCAGAAAGTCCAGAGACGAAGTTTCGTCTTTTCCAATCCGTAATGTAGCTGTATATAACAGCTCTGCTTCCTCAGAAGCCGGGATATTAATGATTCTACCAATATATAGAAGTAGCGTATCTACGCAATATTTAAGCAAAATGATATATGCTCACTCGTTGAGCGTCCGAAAAGAAGTGACGACGAGAACGTCGTTGTTTGCGCGGTAAAGTCCGGGAACGCCTGCGCGTCAGCGTTGCGCACGAATATAGAAAGAAACACGACACATGCGTTTAATTAGACGGATGTCTCGCAGCGCGACTACATCAAAAACGCTGCTCGATAGATAGCGCGCTTACGGGATGTCGATAACAAATAGATTAAACTATATGGATAGCTCTCTGCTCATGGCTCTGTTTTACCCTAAGCTGCTTTGCCCGTCATTACCCTCAATGCAGAAAAACACTAGTTTCTAAACACTTCTACATGTTAAAAATACCTCACCTAATTTTTTAGAATTTTATATGAAAAAAATGCAGGACATTACATGTAATAACATTAAAAATTGTCACAATTTAATATTACGAATAAAAAAACGTTTTATTATATATAGAGTACGTATTTCTTGCAAGCGACAATACTTATCAAAAACATATAATAGCAAAACTATGGCAATGCATTCCCTTGTTAAATAATATTGCTAGACGTTATATATTGTTATAAGCGAGAATAACTTTTATTTACAATACATGAATTGTGATACATTACTTATAATACAGCAATAAAGAATATTTTATAATATTTCATGTTTTTAGTTCTTTAAATAAACGCGCGATTTCTCAACGTCCTTATTGGTAGCGCTATTATGTGTTCGTGCTGACGTGACCCAATCAAGAGAGATACATGACTTGACCAGACTCTCTATTCAGGGACACTAGTCATGGGTAGCGACTGTTGCGCGTTTCTAGCGGCCCCGAACAGAACCTTCCAAGTCGTGTATCGATGCGATTCAAAGATCGGGCGCGTATGCGAGTTGTAAAATAAATTTTTTAATAATCCTTTAGTAAAACTTAATTGATTATGTTGGAGGTGGTTTGAGAGCGTATGTTGAAGGGGAGAATGTACTGAAGGCAAACCACCTTATGTATGTTGGAATAATTTCCAAAAAAGTAGAGGAAATAAAAATAATGTCCTTGTGCTTAAAAAGCTCGGATTTGTTTGGGTGTTTTGCCTTCAGTACATTCTCCCCTTCAACATACGCTCTCAAATCACCTCCAACATAATCAATTAAGTTTTACTAAGGTTTATTAAAAAATTCATTTTACAACTCGCATACGCGCCCGATCTTTGAATCGCATCGATACACGACTTGGAAGGTTCTGTTCGGGGCCGCTAGGGACGCGCAACAGTCGCTACCCATGACGAATGGTAGCGGTGAAAGTGCGTTGTGTGATTTTAGCTTTGTTTCTGGGTTTAAAGATTAGTTAGGGATGTTCGATTCTCTTAGAAAAATCGATTCTTGAATCGATTCTGAATCGAATCATGAAAATCGATTCACTTAAAAATCGGAATCAAAGAATCGATCTTGCAAGAATCGTTCTAAAAAATCACAAAAAAACTATAAAACATGCATAAATGGAATTAATAAATTTTAATTAGTTTGTTTTTTAATTTTTAAAACTTTAATAAATGAAATAGAATAGGTAATTAAACAATTAAGCCTTAAATTTTAAAAAATTTTATATTAAAGTATTTTCAAAGCATACGTTTTACTGTTTTTACACTTTTTTACATACATTCTTAATATACTTTTACTGTTTCGTTTTTATTTCAAAATTATTCTGTTGTTAATTGCCAATCTTTAATGGACAGTGAATTCAGAAATAACAAATGTTGTAGATGATCGGGCGAAAGTCGGTTTCTAGAGTCCGTTAAGATATTGCCAGCCCTTGAGAATAATCTCTCAGAAGGCACAGACGTTCCAACAATTGCCAAGAATTTTTTAGCAATAACGGTGAGAGTTGGGTATACTGATGCAAAGTTTATCCAATAACGTATTGGATTTTCCTTATGATCTATCATTGGTTGATCCAAGTAGTGCTTTAAGTTAGTTGGCATCTCGTCATTCTCGTCTTGGTACCTATTTACACTCTTAGTTTTAAGAAGATCATAGTGAAAGGACCATAGGTCATCAGTTTTGTCCGATATTTCTATATTCGTTTCATCAATTGCATCATTAAGCACATTCGTCTGATCTAATTCTCTCATCCATCTAGCAATACGATTAATTGCACGTGAACATGCCACAGGCTGATTAAAATGTAATTTCTTGAACCTGGGATCCAGGATCGTTGTAGTTGCCATAATAGAATTGCTTTCTATTTGTCCAAATCTCGTAGTAATAGATTTTTCGAGACGATCAAGTAAAGCAAGTGCAGTTTGCGTTTTTAAGCTCCCGCGAAGTTTTTCGATTTTATTTTTCAAGCAATTGATCAATGGAATGACTTTGCTAGCCGTGACAAATCGTTCTCCACAAAGTTCCCTTGTAAGTTTTTCAAGTGGTTGCAATACTTCCACAATTTCGATTGCCAATTGCAGTTCACACGCAGTCAACATTTCAGGTGAATCCGGGAGACTTAATAAAATCGATCCAACATCTTTCGAGAGAGAAATAAATCGAAATAACATCGCGAAGGTTGAATTCCATCGTGTCTCAACGCTTTGGATTAACTTAAGGTGGTTGAGCTTCCGCAACGCATCAGCAGCAATAGTAGACTGTTTGAAATAGGTGACAATTCTTTTAATCTTTGCGCACAATGTTATTGCATCTGGAAAGTTCATCGTATCCTCAGCGACTAAATTTATTGAATGAGCAAAACACGAAATTTGTCTAGAAAACCCAAAGGTATCTCTAACTGCTTTTTTAATATTTGCTCCGTTATCAGTTACGACAACAACTATTTTCCCGTCATCGATGTGCCAGTCCTGTAAAATGGTTCTCATCCATCTTCCTATAACTTCAGAGGTGTGTCGCTCTGTCATTTCCGTGACACCAATCGTGGTGGATAGCAATTCTCCTTCAAATTCATAGTGAACGGTTATCCCTAAATAGCTGATGGTGTTGAGTACATCGGTCCAGATATCTGCCGTTACCGAGAAATAATCAATTTTTTCCAATTTTTGTTTTTCACATGCACTTAGGTATTCATATTTTTCTTCCATTTTTTTTGTGATTGACTTTCTTCCAGGTACAGAATAAAGAGGCACAATAGTTTTCATCAAGTTCCTGAATCCTTCATTATCTACTGTCTGGAAAGGCATATTATCCTTGGCAATCATAAACAGAATGGCATTAGTAATACCACCTGCTCTTGTACCTCCCTCTAAAAAGATAAATATTATAAATTTATGCACAGGTTCAATAAAGTTTAAATTTTTGATCGAGAGAGGCACCCGCCATGGCACTACGTTCATTCGCCTCCATAGGTGTTAAATACAGACTCTAACGTCCAATGAACGTAGTGCCATGGCGGGTGCCCCTCTCGATCCATTATATATAAATGTTACCTCCAAATGATTTTATTTGTTTAAATTTATTATCGATCCTTGGTTGGATTACAGATTGATTATCCGAATAAGAAAATCTGCTTTCTGATCCTGACAAGCTAGGTACTGGTGAAGAACAAGAAGTAGGAGTTGCCAAATTAAATCCATATCCAGATAGGTCTACAATAGGGATGGCTGTATTGCCTGTATTGGCTGTAGAGGTAGATGGCATTGATATTGATAATTGATTCTGAAAATAAACAACAAGAGTAAACAAATGATGCGATAAAATGATCAAAAGATGCATATAAATATTGTAAGATATTGATTTACCGAATTATTTGCTTGTTCAGAGTTAGGAGCCTTTTCATTACTATTCTCACTTTCTCCTAGTCCTAAATGTAGTCTCACTTCTTTATTTTGTGCATGATTTCGTCTTAAGTGATTTTTGAAATTAGTTGTACCACCACCTTTTCCACCAGACTTCACTTCTCTGTTACAAATGTTGCATGTAGCATTACCACTATCAGAGTTCTTTATGAAAAATTTCCAAATAGAAGATTGCTTTACTTTAGGCACTGTAAAACATATTTTTATATTCTTGTAATAAAATGCAAACAATGAAAAATATATATTTTTTATTTCTTGAAAAATGTTAATTAAAAGAAAAGAATAAAGGAAAGAAAAAATAATTTAAAAAGATTAGATTAGGAAAGGAGATGTTCAACATTTTGAAAAAGTATACTTCAGCATTAGCAAATATACCCACTTTTTGTATTGTTTTTTGTTTAACACCAAACACCAAGTCAGTCACCATTAAACATTCAAGGAGAAGTACAGGAGACGTTACAAAAATGCTGTGAGAAAAAAGGAAGACAATGCAAAGGCGTGTTATGAAATGAAAATAAAACCATGCAATATGAAAATAAAACCATTCTCTATGTTGATATGTGTCTCTTGCTGGAAAGCTCCCAAAAATAAAATAATTTACTGTGTTCACTAGTTGGTTTCCATTTGCATCAAAACTCAGATAATTCTTATTGTATAACCTGTATTGTTATGCGATAATTGTCATCAAAATAAGCAGGTTAGTACAAAATGACATATCTTATCTGAGTATAAAATACTGACATAACTGAGAGATTCAGTATTACTTTAATGTAAATGGGAAGCAACTATTTTTGCCCTTTACCTACCATCCAGCTGTACACGTGCCCACTCGTTCTGTACGCGCGTTGCTCGTTTAAACATCTGCGAATCTGCGCTAGGGTGCTGCGCGCTGCGCGCGTGTTGCACGCTCCCATCTAATGCCCGTATCACACTCAAGGATGCCAGAGTCTGGCATCCTTGAAGGTCTATCCATCAGACAAACTTGCATAGGTGCATAACCATATGCATAAAGAAACGGATTGGTCTATTTCCTTATCCTTATGCACATGCATATGGATTAATCAATTCTCTTATGCTTATGTTTATGGGCTTTTGCAAGTTGTGTGGATATAGCTTGAGTGTGATACGGGCATTAACCCCGGTGTCCACGATGCAAGAACTGTGTCCAAGTTTCGGTTTAAGACAATCAACTTGCAGTTCTTACAGAAAAGCAGCAGTTTCATTGGCTTAAACCGAAACTCGGACCGAAAAAAAAAAATTCGGTTATTCGATTCTGAGAGTAACGAATCGATTCGCAAAGAAATCGAATAGCAAAGAATCGATTCAAAAAAAGCGATTCTTTGACCAAAAGAATCGATCTTTTAAAGAATCGAATCGGAATCGAACATCCCT
>NW_027270161.1:0-11845 GCF_030848805.1 Temnothorax longispinosus | reverse complement strand
GAGAGAGAGAGAGAGAGAGAGAGAGAGAGAGAGAGAGAGAGAGAGAGAGAGAGAGAGAGAGATGATTGATTTTGATTGGTTTATTTTAAGCCATAGTCTGGACTTTAGGCTAATAGTGAATTACAACAGAAAAAGTGTATCATAATACAAAGAAAAAAAAAATAAAATAGTGAGAACGAAATAAAAATAAAAAAAAATAAAAATAAAGTAATGCGAACGAAAATAAAATAAAAATACTTAAAAACTAAAGAATACATTAACGCATAACATAACGAACTGAAATAACAAAAGAATATCATAAAACTAAAATAACAAAACAGAAATATAAAAACTAATATAACGTAAAATCAGTCGACACTCCTAATCTGATCATGCATGGCAGGAGGGGCAATGAGACTCAAACAGTATTACACTCGAGAGAGAAAAGATGGTTGTAAAGCTTGCTCTTAAAGACGGCGACAGACGTTGCTGTTACTACTTCATCGGGAAGCGAGTTCCAGAAGTAGACGCCAGCAAGATGAAAGGACTTATGGTACGCTTCCGTTCTATGGATGGGGACATGGAAAGAATGTGGTTGCGCCAGACGTGAAGAACGCCTAACTAAGGGGTCAGGATCGGTGAAAATCTCAGAGATATAAGCAGGGGACAAGTCATGATGCACCCTGAACATTTCCACGCCAAGAAAGTAGAGGCGTCGAGATTTAACAGAGAGCCACCCCAGCTGATGACGATAGGGCGTGATGTGCTCGTCGCGCTTTAGGTTAAAGATAAAACGGATCGCACAGTTTAAAAGCCGCTGAAGTTTAGTATTAAGCTCTTCAGACAGATCATTGTAGACCAGAGAGCAGTAATCCAACATAGGCCAGATTAGAGTAGTCACAAGCTTTTTGCGCAGATTGAGTGATAAGGAGTTTTTATGAAATTTGAGTTTGTGCAGTGTGAAGTGTACCCTCTTAGAAATATGTGAGACGTGGCTTACCCAAGATAGGTCGGAGCGCACAATAACCCCGAGGTTACGTGTCTCGGTAACAAATGGGATGGAAGTGCCATTAACCGAAATGAGAGGTAAGTCATTGAGATTCAATTGCTTGACATGACTATTACTTCCAAGAATCAAGACTTTGGACTTCTTGAGATTGAGTGTCAAACCATTGGTCGCAGCAAACTCTGAAATGACACCCACATCATGAGCAACGAGCTGCAAGGCAACATTCAGTTGACTGAGGAGACTTCTACGATAAATCTGCGTATCGTCGGCAAATACAATACGCTCCGTGAATCTGAGGAAGGCACCAATATCATTTATGAATAACGAGAAAAGGAGAGGGCCCAGAACAGAACCCTGCGGAACCCCCGCGGTGACAGACAGCCAATGTGAGAACACACCCTCAAGGTCAACAACAGCCTGAGATCGACCTGTGAGGTAAGAAAAAATCAACCTGAGGGCAGAATCAGAAAACCCCAACCGCCTAAGTTTAGTCAACAGTAGAAGATGGCAGACTGTATCAAAGGCTTTACTGAAGTCGAAAAGGACGAGAATCAACACTTCGCCAATATCGACGCCATATTTGATGTCGTGGAATAATCGCAGAAGGGCAGACTGGGTGGAAAAACCCTTGCGGTAGCCAGACTGTCGACTGTCGAGGATATGATGAGTTTCGATATGGTCAGTAATTTGGCGATGTAAAATCTTTTCGAACACCTTGGAGAGCTCGCACAGGTTGGCTATGGGCCTCGTGTCGGAAGGAGAAGCAGGTGATTTTATTTTGGACAGCGGGCGTAGCATGGCTCGTTTCCACAAAGACGGGAAGTAACTGAGCTTAAGACAACTGTTGAAGAACGAAGTAAGGAGATTACCCACGTGAGGCAGAGCCAACGTTATAGCATGAAGAGGCAGGTGGTCACAACCTGAGGCATGTGAAACAGAAGATGAGGAGACAAAGGAACATAAATCATCAACGGTAATCTGAGAAAAACTGAAGGAAGGAGTATCAGGCACTATGGATGAGATGATATCGGAAAATTGAGATTCAGTACAGGAAGGAAAGCAATTGGAGATGGAGGCATAGTGAGCATTCAGAGTGTCACGTGAGAAGTAGTTAAGTGGTGAGGATAAGGGCGATTCGATAAGGCCGAGATTAGCGAGCTCACGCCATAGCCTGGATGGGGTAGAAATCGCGGTTAACCTCGTCATGTTGAAGCGTTCCCTGGCCTTCCTCAATTCCACTGTGAGACTGTTCCTAAACTGCTTATAAATGTGAAAATCAAGAACAGAACCTGATCGTCGGGCAATATTATATAAACGGTTGCGATGCCGAATTCCACGAGCGAGAGCATCTGTGAGCCAAGGTGCTGGAGGACGATTCACGCGAAAAGTGCGGATGGGCGCATGCTTGTCTAGACTAAAAGTGAAATCTTTGGTTATGGTGTTTAGGATGTCGTCCAAATCAGGCCCACTCAGACTCTCCTGGCCAAAGTCTACCGCGAAAGATGAGGACAACGTAGAGGTTAGAGTTTCGACGAATCTATGGCCGTCAAATTCCTTGTAACTGCGACGAGTCAGTGTTCGTTCCGTGGGGGACGGAACCGTAAATGAATACGTAAGCTCAATAAGGTCGTGACCGTTGATAAAAGGTGCATCAGACTTACGAAAAGAAACCTTGTCCAAGCTATCCACGATAAAAACGTCCAACCATGAGTCAGAAGAGCTAGTGTGATAAGTGGTATGCGACTCCACAATGTTGAGCGACAATTGCGAGACTATGTCTCTGAGATGATTGGATTCATACGATGAGGAGAGGAGGTTGCAATTTAAATCGCCCGAAATGATAATATTCCTGTAATCATGCATAACAGAAGTAAGAGTGTCAACGTATGTACTGAAATTTTTACCTCTCGGCCTACGATACATAGAGGTAAAAAGGAGAGGCTCGCAGGCGTCGCCACGAACGTCGAGAACAAGAAATTCAGGTTCATTAGAGAAGGACGGAGGCGACGACGCCAAGACGCGAGCACGCAGCGAGTCATGGATATAGCAAGCGACACCCCCTCCCTCCCTGCCCTCCCTGTCCACTCGTAGCAGACAATAACCAGGGATGCGAACTAAGTCATCAGAAATGTGCGAGTGAAGCCAGGTTTCAGAAATAGAGATTATGTGAAAAAAGTTTGACGTTACAAAAGCCTGAATTGACTCAATATGGGCAGGAAGGGAGCAGGCATTGAAGCACGCGACCTTGAGACAACCACGCGAAGCAGGAGGAACCACAGCTGCCGTCGAAAGTCACCGGAGCTTGTCGAGATCAGCCTCGGAGGCAATGGTAATTAGAGGCAGGCCACGGTTCTTGCGGACAAAAATTCGCCCGTCGTTACTCCAAACGTGCTTGAACGACAGCTGTCTCGCCCTGACCCGCGCTTGACGCAACAGCTTATAGGTATGAGTCGGGAGCAATTCGTTGACGTAGATATTGCCAGGTACGCCAGTAGAGAAAACGTCATTGACAGCGAGTCGGCGCTTGCCGCGCATGATTTTAATTATGTGATCTCGGATCTCGCGTGACTTGAGCTCAACAATGACCGACCTCCTCCGACCCCCGGCGTCAGCATCGGCGGCAGGGGCGCCCGCAGACACGGCACTACGATCTGACGACGCAATACGCGCCGCAACGTCACGAGTCTCGAGAACGTCGGAAGTCAATTGAGATATGCCCAGCGCACGAAATACACTCGCAACTACCTCGTGAGATGACTCGGTAAAAGAAGATGGGATACCGGAAATTATAAGGTCCGACGTTCGAGGGACACGCGACGCAGCAGACGACTCGTCCCCAGTTTCGTCGCGGGCACGGGGGACAAGCTGAGAGGTCTTTAGAGCCTGGACATCACGCGCCAGAGCAGCGCTTTCTTGCTCAAGCTTGTCAATGCGCTGGGTGTTCAGCGCGACAGTGTCCGCGATGAGACTGAGTCTGTTCAATTTATCATTAATCTCGCGATTCGTACGTCGTTGCTCGTCAACGAAAGCAGAGAGCTTGGCATCGGAATCACTTAACTGCTCACACAGCTTCTGGAACATGACGTGGATTGCAACGTGCTCCTGGGATTGAGTCTGCGCCGGAGAGCATGATGATCCACCCGAAAAATCAAAGGTGTGCGCACCCGCATCGACAGCCGGTGAAAGAGGGGTGTCAAGTGAAGCCGATAGAGATTTGCAGCAAGTATCTGCATACCTGGTTGCAGCATAAGGCCTGATACAGCCGGGATGGAACACCCTCTTGCACTCCGAGCACTCGAGTACCAGGTTGGCAATCGTCTTTTTACACCTGACACACGTTCGCGATTCCATGCTTAACACTCAGATGGTCAGAGTTACACGTTGCGACCACGGTCGTATACACAGGTCTGGAAACCAAGTCAAATTTCAGTGGTGGGGGGTAGTCCGCTTAGAGTTGTAAATTTTATGTCT
Source organism: Temnothorax longispinosus (assembly GCF_030848805.1). Taxonomy (NCBI): domain Eukaryota; kingdom Metazoa; phylum Arthropoda; class Insecta; order Hymenoptera; family Formicidae; genus Temnothorax; species Temnothorax longispinosus. The sequence goes on along the minus strand of NW_027270161.1, from coordinate 7,386 downwards.
CTGGCCGCCACTACGCGTCGCTTTTGGTTATGGTACCTGGTTAAAATGAAGCGCGTGAATAACCTAACCTAACCTGCTCGCTCCTCGCTCCTGCTAGTAAAGCCTGGTAAAGCCAGGGCCATCGTTGATCGTCGATGAAGCGCGGAAAGCTCCACTCCTCGTCGGTTCTGTTGTTCGGCGGATCGTGCGTGTTTAATATCATTAATACCACGTGCGATTGTGTGATACTGTGCGATATAATGACTAAATCGTGCGCGGTGCCAATGTGCAAATCGCGAAATTATTCAGCAAAGAAATGTTCGTTGTTTAAGTGCCGTCAAATATTGAACAATGTAAAAAATGGATTGCTACGATTCCGGGCATTGTTGATCTGAAGCCGTCGCAATTCGTTTGCGAGAAGCATTTCGAAGAACATCACATCCTCAAGAAATGGGTGAAATACGATAATGATCGGATTATCGCCGAAGTAAGTTTAATGATAATTACATTTTTTCTATGTTTTAATTATATTATAATTATATATACAAATTTGACTTGCGTGACTATTTACATAAGTAAATATTTTGATTCGTTCTTGCTGGGTTAACTTTCAAATGATTTTGTTACTTCATTGCATGTTTATTGAAGGCTCCTTACATGCGCACTCGACTCCATCCGTTGGCTGTTCCTTCAAAATTTGACTGTCAGAGAAAGGTAGAAAATATCGCCACTGCTAGGGATTGTTCAATTGCATCAGTGCAGAGCATAATTATTTCTCTTTGGACGAGCCCTCGATGAATACAACGGTCGACGAATCTTGCAATGAGAAAAAGCCTTCTTTCGTACAATTACACAGAACACAGTACCGTAGGATTGGCACAACAATGGGATCAGTTAGGAATGTGCATGCAACACAATTTAGAACAGCAGATTCAAGCGCGAAACCAGTCCGGTGTATCTGAAGACGCACTAAAGGAATTCTCCATGATGTTCAAGCACTTTGACAAGGACAAGAGTGGCCGTCTGAATCATCAAGAATTTAAATCGTGCCTGAGAGCTTTGGGCTATGACTTTCCTATGATGGAAGAAGGACAGCCCGATCCGGAATTCGAGAACATATTAGGTTTTGTTGATTTTAATTCTTGTGTTATTTCCGGTTACATTATTTCGAACCATCTATTTTTAACACGATATTATTATTCGCAGACATCGTGGATCCTAATAGAGACAGCTATGTATCGCTGCAAGAATACATGGCGTTTATGATCAGCAAGGAAACGGAGAACGTGCAGAGCTCGGAGGAAATAGAGAACGCTTTCCGAGCAATCACTGCAGCAGATCGGCCGTACGTCACAAAGGAGGAATTATATGCTGTAAGTATTGCAAATACTATTGAATATTCAGAAATATAAGTTACAATGTTCCTACAATCACGAAGAATGCAATTTATATTCGTTAATCGTTTTTTTTTCTTTTTCAGAACCTCACAAAGGAGATGGCCGATTATTGCGTTGCCCGTATGAAACCTTATGTAGATCCCAAGTCGGAACGACCGATAACAGCTGCGTTGGATTATATAGAATTTACGCGTACTCTTTTCCAGAATTAATTATGAATTCACATACATATGCATATTATATTATTTTTCCAAGTTTATTAAACTATAATTGCATAAAGAGCACAGAGCGCTGCTATGTTTATCTTTAAAAACTATGGTTGATTGATATATCTATTAATCACTAGAGTTATCTAGAGCATTTACAGAAATTGAGATTTTCTTCTAAACTGGTTGATAGAGAATATATAAAGAATATATTTGTGTTGTGTATGTTAGAATGCTTTTCCTAACGTATATATTCTTATATGCTTTTGATATATCGCATTATTTAATCTTCAAATCCTAAACTTTAAAATATAAAATTCTATTTTAACTAGTTCTTTGAAACTCTTTCACGTTGTTCTTCGAAATAAATGCATTTAATATATTATATTAAATTCTATTCAATAAATCTATAAAACATATATGGCGTATTTTTTAATTCTTGCGTATGAGATTGCGTAAATTTTTTTATAGGTAATTACAATATTTTTTCTTTTATCTTATTTAGTAAGCATATATGGAAAATAATATGAAATAAATATTGCATAAATCACGTTGCATTTTATTGAGCAACTGAATTTACAACCATTTGAGACTTCTCTTGAATTATTTGTTCAGCACGGTACACTTTCCAGGATGTTAAAAAGTCTCTAGCCATTTTGAACAAAGTATAGTAATGTATAATTCATTATAATGTAATGCGGAGGTACAAAAATAATAGGCGCGACCCCACAGACGTACGCGCTAATGGAAGACGAAAATAAAGCTCGTCTTAATCGTTGGTTAAAATCGGTTCTCAAAGTGGACACTTCTGCTCTAATGGCCGATGCGCAGGGCGCTTGCGCTATGCGAACCAGGACCATAACACGCAGCGCAGCCCTTGTGGCCACAAGCCAAATAAATTCTCACACGCTAAGCGAACCATCCCCACCACCTTCGTTTCCAGACCTGTGTATACGACCGTGGTTGCGACCAAGAAGTCGAGTGACAGGGACTCCCAGTACGGCAAGCACGCGCGCTCCAGAGACACTGCCGGCCAATAGCAGCAGCTCACGCGTACCAACACTACTATTCACTAGCCGGGCGACCGCCGCAAGGAACAGCAGAGTGCAGATGATAGAGTGTAGAGGTGCAGAAGTGTAGAAGTGTAGAAGGATCAAATGATCGAGCACACGTGCAAAAGATCCTCACAGCTCCCAATTAGGTTAGGAAATAGGCAGACTCATTAACCAGAATATAGATGCATAAAGGCAATGAGCATCAACAAGCTTGATATATGCTTGCAACAAACAGCAAAAAGCACGTCTATGCCTGCAACAAAAATGGCCCGAAGGCAGCTCGCAGAAGAAAATATGCTCAAGGGAAGCAGAAACGATAGATCGGACACGCACGCTGTACTCACCGAGAGAGAGAGAGAGAGAGAGAGAGAGAGAGAGAGAGGGGAGAGAGAGAGAGAGAGAGAGAGAGAGAGAGAGAGAGAGATATTGATTGATATTGATACATATTTAATATGCCCAAGCAAGGCTAAAGGGCAAAACCAAATAACAAAGCAGTAATACATGCAAAATAAGCATAACAAACTACAGCACTTAAAACTACTTATAATTAACGCAACTTAAAACTAATCAAATTAACTTAAAACTTATCGAATCGCAACTAAGACTAGCGCACTTAAACTAGAAAGCACCACGCAGGCAAAACTAGACAAAACTAAACTAAAAGCAGAAAAAGAAATGACCCAATCACTCAGCTTCAGACGAATGCAAGAAGGTACTAAGAAGACTCTTGAAGGCAGGAAGGGAAGATGCTGATTTTATAACATCAGGAAGAGAATGCCAAAAGTATATTGACGAAAGCAGAAAAGAATTCCTGTATGCAGTAGTTCTGTGAGCCGGAATGAGGAAACTTTGAGTGGCCAATGAAGCCAGACGGTTAGATCTCCTCAGTGACGGATCAGGAGCAGTGAATAGCTCCCGCAGATACATAGGCGAACTCATATAAAGAATACGATGAATCTGACATCCAAGAAAGTAGAGCCGTCTATTCTCAACAGTGAGCCACCCAAGTTGACGCCTATACGGAGTAATATGTTCATCATATTTTAGATTGCATATAAAGCGAATGCAGCTATTGACAAGACGTTGCAACTTGGTATTCAACTCACTACTCAGACCATGATACACTAGACAGCAGTAGTCAATGTGAGGCATGATGAGAGTAACCACGAGTTTTATTCTAAGACTGGTGGAAAGAGAATTTTTATTGAACTTTAAATTGTGCAACGCAAAGTTAACCCTTTGCGAGACAAGCGAGATATGTCTAGTCCAAGAAAGATTGGACGTAAACATCACACCTAAGTTTCTCACCTCACTCACAAATGGAAGAGAAGTGCCATTCACGATAATAGGAGCTAAACAGCCATAATCAATAGCAGAGACATAAGCTTGGCTGCCAAAAATGATGACCTTGGACTTAGCTGGGTTGAGCATAAGTCCGTTCCTGTTAGCATAATCAAAAATAGCATTGGCAACTCTCGACATTAACTCCAACGCCAGGGGGAGATCAGCAGGTGAGCACTGACGATAAATTTAAATATCATCAGCAAAAACCATATGGAACACATAAGAGAGTATATTACATATATCATTAATAAACAATGAAAACAACAATGGGCCAAGCACAGAGCCCTGAGGACGCCAGAGAAGTGAAGATCCAATCTGAAAGATTGCCTGTATCATCAATAACAATTGAGAACGCCCGGTTAGATAGGAGAAGATCCAATTAAGAACCGCATCAGAGAAAGCCAATCTCCTTAAGTTTAATAAGCAGTAGCAAATGAGGCGACCGTGTCAAACGCCTTACTGAAGTCAAACAATATCATTATAGTCAAGAGTCCAACGTCAATTCCCTGCCTAATGTCATTGCAAACGCGCAGGAGTGCAGACTGCGTGCTGTAACCCACACGATATGCAGATTGCCTAGGATTTAAGATATTGTATCGATTCAGTACTCACAATCTGCGAAGCCACTACTCTCTCAAGTAGTTTAGATAGCTCAGGTAGGTTCGCAATTGGTCTGGTGTCAGATGGAGACAAAGGTGTGCGGATCTTGGAGAGAGGGCGAATATATGCTTTTCTTCTTCCACTTGGATGGAAACAAAGCAGAGTCCAGTGAGCGGTTTTTTAAACAAGGATGTGATACAGGATGAAATAACCGGCCATGAAATACGGAGAGCATAAAGAGGCAATACCATCGGACCAGAGGCATGAGAGTGAATAGACTGGGTAGAAATAACTTGTAAACAGATTGAGGAGAAATAGAAGAGAAAACAAACTCAGGACGATCAGAAGGACGATTTACGGAAGCAATGGCAGAAATGAAATCGGAGTATAAGCAAGGAGGATGAGCATTGGAAACAGAGGAATAGTACGAGTTGAGCTGATTGGAAGTAAAGAAATGCAGAGGAGAAGTGTAAGATGACTTCGCAAGTCCAAGTCGCGCCAGTTCTCTCCAAAGTTTCGCCGGATTAGTAATGCTAACTAAAGACTTAAAGTAAAATTCACTCTTCGCATGTTTGATGTCAGCATTCAGCTGATTGCGGAAAAGTTGATACTCAGCATAGCCTAACAGGCAGTTGGTACGTTTAGCACGCTTATATAACCGGTTACGAGTATGTAAACGATCAACCAGTTCACTAGTGAGCCATCCTACTGGAGGCTTTCTAACAATAAACTCACGCAAGGGAGCAAAGATGTCAAGTGCTCTCAATAAGTAATGAGACAGTACCTCGCAAAATCCATCGACATCCGCATCACTAGACAGCCCCTCTATCGCGGCCCTACACATCACCAGCTATAGATCCAAGAGAATTCAGTGAATTCCGAACAATCTGATGCGCCTATAATTACGCCGAGACATGACAAGATCGGATGTATGATTAGCATTAAGTGTTTAAGAAGCGCAATGATATCATGCCCAGCGATGAAAGGGCTCGCAGATTTCTCGAATAATGACAAACCTTATCCGCATCGTCCACCGCAAAAATGTCAAGCCATGTGTCAGAACAAGCTGTATGATGGGTAGGACCAGAGTCCACAATATGTAAGGACAACTTGACATGATCTCTCGTAAATACTGCGCTTCAGCACTCGTCGACACTAGATTGCAGTTCAGATCGCCGCTAATAATTATGTTCTTATAAAGATGTGAGAATCGAAAATAAATGACTCAACAACTCATGTAGAAAGAGGCCCTTGGGTCTCCTATAAACAGACGCAAGAAGCAACCGAATCGCCACCCGACAGACGCACTTCGACAAGAAGAAACTCAGGCTTATTAACGCATACATTCCTAGAAGTAGCTTAAATCCTAGCCTTTGAGTGATTTATGGACATAACATGCCACTCCACCACCAATCCGACTCACTCGATCATGACGGATAAGGAAGTAGTCATCCAAGGAAACTAGTTCGTCTGAGACGTTAGCATTCAGCCATGTCTCAGAAACCGAGATTATATGATAGAAATGATTATGGAAATAAGATCGAATAAAGTCAATATGACCGCGAAGAGAGTTCGCATTAAAATGTGCAATGCCAAAGTGCGAGGTTCGCACAAAACCGGACGACGTAATGATACAGAGGATGGTGAGCGACCGGAATGTACACGTCAAGCAAGCAAGTCAAGATCAGTACTAGTATTAATTTGTATTACGGGCCCGCCATCCGACTGCCTGACCCGAACGCGTCCATCCCTCACCCATACGTACTTAAACAACCTTTCCCTGGCAACGCGTTTCGTTTGCTGAAGCAAGCTATAAGTCTCCTTCGGAAGCAGTTCGTTGACGTGAACTGCCCGTTCAGAGTCATTATCGCAAACCTCTCTCTGTTTAAGAGTGCGCCGAGCGCGCTTCTTGGTAATGACAATATCACGCACAACCGAAGAAGCTAAAGTAACAACAACCGAAGAAGAAGTCGGCGGTGATGTGCCAGATGCCTCAGAGGGAGGCTTACGTTTGACAGCTCTGACATCAAGAACATGGCAAGTCAGATCAGGAATGTCAAGAGCAGCGAATACATTGCGCACGCACACCGAGGGAGCAACAGACAATACACCTGGCAGACCCGATATTATCAGCTCATTCTCAGATTGAGTCGGCGGAATAGGCAAACGACCTTGATCACCTCTCAGCTCAGAGATCTCACTCTTAAGAGCAGCGCATTGCTGCTCCAACTCTACAATACGATTACTATTGGACTCGACTCTGCTCGCAATACAACTCAGCCTATCAATCTTATCTATAAGTTCGCTGTTAGTACGCCGCTGCTCCTCAACAAAAGCAGAAAACCGACTATTCGACTTACGCAACTGCTCATTCAAGTTAACGCTAGACGCACTAAGCTGTTCCGTTAAGCGAAGCAAAAGCTCATTGGTAGAGCCGTCACACCGTGATTGCGACTGAGCCTGCGATGGAGTACCGGTGCACACAGGAGAAGCCATCACGTCAAAGCTGAAAGACGGTGAAGTATCACTAACCTCAGGAGTAGAAGGTACTTTAAAGACAACAATGATCTGCAGCAAGTGTCAGCTTTTATGGTACCGCGTATGGCTTGACGCAACCCGGATGAAATGATCTCTTACACTTACACTCAACAAAGGCAGTCGCAATCGTTTTTTTGCACTTAGTGCACGCACTCTTCTCAACATCAACAAACCACACACACGGTACCTAAAAACCACACACCACGGTATATGTCAGAGAGACTTGAGCAAGCGCAACACTCACGCAAAAGGCGATCGCACGAATGC
>NW_027270160.1:0-12136 GCF_030848805.1 Temnothorax longispinosus | reverse complement strand
CTATTACTTGTTAAATAAAGAAACATATACGTCCGTTAAATAAAAAAAAACATATTCAATTTCTGTATATCTTTTTTTTACTCGTCAAACATCATGTTCACCAAGATTATGTATTAAAACATGACTGATAAATTCCAGAGGAATTCCTCTTGCATTTTTAATTTAAATAAGAGAGAGAAATAAGAAAACTGATAATATTGTGATAAAAAAATGGGAGGTCCAAAAAAGAGATGCTGTAGAAGAAATGGTGGAAGAAATGTTACAAAAAGAAGTCCACATAGAAATTAAAGCAAGTTCTGAACAAGAAGAGGAACAAATATGATTACAGAGAAACTGAAAGGAAACTAAAACTGTCTATAACAGGTACATCTTTAAAGTGTTCAAAATTCTTGTAATGATAAATCTTCTTGATAGTTATAACACTGCATGAAATATCATAAGGAACAGAAAAAAACAGTTATGGTTAAAAAAAAGATCTTAAAGGAGAAAAATATTGACAGTGACCTAACTTGGAAGGTAAGACAGATACAAAGGAAAATATATAATAATTGAAAGAAAGTTTACATGAAAAAAGAAGGGGTTTAAAAGAACTAAATTTTTGAAGCACATTTGCAGAGTTCTGCTGGCCCATAAATAAGCGAAAAGGAGTTAATGCGGCTATTCCTACGGGCTATATGTCGGCGATGCCTCTATAATACTCTATATTATTATTAGGTAGATATAATGTTTCTTTTTATTCAATAATACTATTATATAATAAAATAGGCGGCAGTGTGGTCTAGTGGTAGAGCGCCAGACTCGTTATCTGAGGAACCAGGTTTGAGTCCATTAGAGCCATGTAACATGGAAAGTTTTTTCCGAAAAACGCGCCCTCCGTGCAAGATAGGCTCTTGTGCAGAGCAAACTGGGCTCCGTCTTTCGGAAAGAGACGTTAAGCCGTTGGTCCAAAGGGTTAAGTGAGAGGAAAAAGGGTAATATAAAAATAAAATTTTGTTTATTGACTCCCCTCAGGGTTGCAAGGCGTTTTGTAGGGACGTTCCCAACCCTTTACTCAATACTACCCTTCTTTTTTCACTTAACTCTTTAGATCAACGGTTTAACGTTTCTTTCCAAAAGACGGAGCCCACCCAGGTGACAAACACAAGTCATTTTGACGATGGTCCTTTACTGACCATTTCTGACGTCACTAACTGACGGCATAATGACGTTAAAATGACGGTCTAATGTCACAGACAACTGACATCATTTTCTGACGTCTTATTGACGGCAAAAATAGGTCCATTGTACGACATACCGGTTTCTAGAAATGTTTTTTATGAAATTAAAATGTTAAAATGTCTACTTGATAAACGTTTATAAAAAAATGTTCTTTTTCTTTATCTAAGAAAAATAAAACTTTTTTAACTGTTTCGTTACATGCCATATATGCGTATAGCCGCTCTCAAGGCGGTCGGCGGTCACCCATCCTAGTACAGTACCGCATCCGAGTCGCTTGACTTCGATGATCCAGTGGACAGTGACGATCTTCTCACCCTGATGCTTCTTTATTAACTGTCTATAACAGGTACATCTTTAAAGTGTTCAAAAATCTTGTAATGATAAATCTTCTTGATAGTTATAACACTGCATGAAATATCATAAAACTATAATCACACGCAACTATAAAGACCTCCGCACAATGAAAAATATAAGGAACAAAAAACAAATATTAGCGATTAGGGCTAAAGAGTCAAGAATAAAGTTGAATACACGATAAAAAATACAGGCAACAAAAACAGGGAATAACACAGGCAATAGATTTTTAACCTATCGGAAGCCGTGCATTAATGCTACATCAGCTTTATTCCTATAATTTCTTATTTCTAATCGCTATAATATCTGTTCCTTGTTCCTTATATTTTTCATTATGGGGCCTTAAAAATCGTTTAATAAGCGACATTATCGCACATACATGCGTGCCACAGCTACGTCACTGATAACTGTGATTGAAGGAAAGAGGCAAAGAGTGGGGTCACCAACAAACAAAAAAAGATTGAAAAGAATTAAAACGGGATTGCCAGGAATTCAATTAAGAACTTTCCGAATTCCATTCTGTCCAAAAAGGGATTGAAATAGTTTCAATATCATGGAATTCCTTATTTTGGAAAGAATTTGTCTTTTTTGAATCCCATCCAATTCCGACACAAAAATATTATACCACTGAATGCCAGGGTTAGGGATTGGAAAGTTTCATATGAATTCCATTGAATACCATTGATTCCGTTAACGAAATGAATACCATTGAACGCCAAACTAGGAATTAAAAATTTCCGTATTGAATTCCATTGAATTCCGTCTATTCTGACAATAAAATGAATACCATTGAATGCCAGGATAGGGATTGAAAAGTGTCCGTGTTGAACTCTGTGGCGGTACGCGCCAACAATAGTACACGCCCGCGCGGTATCTGCATTACCGGCAATTCGCGTCGACGCCGCTAGGCGTCGCATCGCCGGGGCATCTTCTCGAGTTCAAAGTTTCGTCTCGACCGCTATGTAAAGGGACCCCCTACGGTGCTTAACAGATCTTACAAATCTCATTTTTGGGCTAATTGCCCGTCGGCAGTAGTGCGTGTAATGCCCTTATAGGCATACACAAAAGCTCACCGACGAACAACGGCGCTTTATCGCCCAACGGAGGCGCGAGACGTTTCCTAAACCATCTAATGCCATGCAATTCCATAGGATTGGATGGGATTGGAGCATCTCATTTCGAATCCCATCTAATTTCATCTAATTTCGCCAAAAAAGAGATTCAAAGGTATTAAAAAATTTTAATATCTTTTAATTCTTTTGCGTTTGCTGTACAGATTTCCGTTCACGTTCAACAAGATAACGCTACAGCAGTCTGTTTTGTGCCGGTTTGAATGGAGATAATGCATTTCGCGTGCTTTGATCGCGTCGGTAATTCGATTGTCAGTGGCTGTTTGACAAGAGGCTTACGACAAAATCTGTTCTTTTCAATAAAAACGAGCGTTGCGCACTTCCGAAATATACATATGTATAACATATTTTCGGATCGCACTCTATTTACATTCGCTTTAATATGCAGCTTGATTCGTTGATAGATTTGTCGACATGGTGACCGCGGTGCCATCCACTTATCGGCACAGAAATCCCAGGTGTTATCATTCAAATTAAATAGGGAAATACCTATTATGCGAAAGGCAATTTCCTGCTGCTGTACTAGTTTTTAGTCTCCGCTTTTTTATTCTTTTCCTCGTTTTGCTTCTCGCAAGTGAGAAGTGTGAGAACGAGAGTCTACCACGATTCCACATGTACATCTAAGGCGTGTGTTTTTCAGCAGCCGTGTGGCGTTATCGCTGAAGCCAGTATCTGTCTCGCAGTGTCGTAGGATCAATGAAAATAGCTGATAGTGACTTGAACCGAGTCCGTTCTTGTTCGGATTGTACTTTGTTCCCGCGGGACGGTGCATCCTCCAACTGCAGGTGGTGTCAATGCGACGTGTCGAAAACCAAATAAAGTTTTCCTGCCCGCGGAGCGCTTTCCACAATGACAGCACCATGTCGTCACAGATCGATGGTGAATTTAGTATTGACAAAGTGACCGCTACCAAATGGTAATTTGTGCAAGGTAATCCTAAATATAAGTCAGTTAATCTTTTAATTTAGCGGATTGTTGCCGACCGATTGCGTCAATTTAAAATATTAGGGTGCATTCAGGAATTATGTCCATCAGGCTCACCTAAGTAATTCTAATGCTATAATATACATGACGTAAACTACAGCTTAGAGTTACCCAGGTTGAATTTTTGAACGCAGGCCTGATGTTTCTCGAGCTTGTCTTTTATTTTACCTTCAAAGTTTTCGCAAATTGTAAAAAAAAAAAATCAAATAAGAATTATGTTTACAAACTGATCTTTCTTTTGTTATTTGCAAAAAAGTAGATTAAAAGACAAAAAATTAAACTGGACAATTATATTCTAATTGGAAGTGAGAGAATTTCGTAGCGACTTGATGAATTTATTTAAAGACCCTCTGTAGCTTTCTCGGCGAGCGTAAAATGTATCTGATATAAAGAAGGTGAATTTTCAGCGTAGCGCATGGATATTGTGACATTGATGCAACAGCAGCATCAAACGCTCGACGGTAATCACCAGGGTCAGAAGGAGCAGGACCACATGAATAATGGTGCGTACTGTTGCGGCGTCTGCCGAGGGTCATGCGGTCGACAGGTTTCGCGGCGAGGCTGGATGTTCGGCGAAGGAAATGGCGGTCGTAGCTTCAGACAATGATAGCGTTGGAGATTCCTCTACGCAGTGCAGTGACGTTATAGACGACGATAATGAAGAAGAGGAGACGGATGTCGAAGAAAGCAGCGCCGGCGGCTGGATCATGAATCCGCCGGTATCGACCATCGTCCAGCAGCATCAAGCATTCGATACCACGAATGGTTACATCGCCCTTCCGAATCCCGATTCGTCGAATTTCAGTGACGTCCGCGTGAAGGATTCAAGGAATGTGCATCTGGGTAGTGAGGTCAACTACAATGGTTCGGTTACCATTCATGTAAAATATGTCGTTTACACATCTAGTCCGACTCAAGATACGAGTAAGTCTGATACCAGCGTCTCCGACAATACCTCGAATTTGTCGATGAATAAGGATAACGGAGATATAAACAGATGCATTTTTCAGCAAAATATTAAATTAAATAAAGGTAATAATCGTGCAACGCACCCGTTGCTTTTAGTTTATACTTCATTCTTTATACGTAAGTATACATAGATATGTTTAAGCATAAAATCGCCGGATAACTAAAAAGTACAGATCCTTTATAAGTTTCTGGATCTTAGGGTAACAACAATTTTTATATAAGAATTAATAAATCGGGACCCGCTAAATTGCATTATAGTGTAAATATGCTAAATATGTTATAAATTGAATATAGATATAATGTAAATATTTTTTATTGATATCATTATACTCGGGAAAAAATATTTATATCTGACGGTATATGAACATATATAAATGAGATATGAACATATATGAACATATATAAATGAGATATGAACAGATATAAGTTTCACATGCCTATATATAGAGCATATATAATCATATAATCATATATGGTTATCTATCGCCATATATGATCAGATTGTACATTATACATGACACAAGATCTGATCATATAAGTTCATATATGGTCAGACATATTATTATGAGTAGTCAGATATGACACTATAATAATCGTATCTAGCCTCACAATGGTCGTATATAAAGAATGTTTGGCCATGTATTATCAGATATAAATGATATAATTATATGTGGCCATACATAACTGGATACGGCACTGTATATGATCATATATGACAAGATGCGATGCTGTATATGATTGTATATGTTCAATACGGCCGGAAATGATATGAAACTGATCAGATCTGTCTATATATGACCAGATTGGAATATAATGATATAAAATGTCCGGGAAAAATATTCATATCTGACAGTATATGAACATGTATAAATGAGATATGAATAGATATAAGTTTTATATACGTATATATAGAGCATATATAATCATATATGGTTATCTATCGCCATATATGATCAGATCGTACATTATACATGACACAAGATCTGATCATATAAGTTCATATATGGTCAGACATATTATTAATCTTTTTTAATTGACATATTAATTTTTATTGAATATTTTCGTAAACAGTGAAATTTTACCTGTAATAATTCGTGAAAAAAGCTATTATATAATATATATTATAGTTCTTATAAATAAATATATTAATCGTATTATTTTGCAAACATATCATAATTTAAACTGAAAATCATATAATTATACATACAGGTTCTACAAGACGGCTTCATACCGACCTTTAAAGTTCAGGGGCAGATATATCACTTGGTAGGAAGTCTGCTGCCAGTACCTGAACAGGAAGCTCGATTTCTACAAATTTATTTTATGGGCGAGGATGAAAGGAAAGTGCGCTTAAGATGTAGCAACTTTTCAGATGTCAAACAGGGATTAGTCAAAGAACTGCAGAGAATGCTACATGACGTCAACAGCTACATAAAGGATCTGAAGACCACTTTAGATAAGGTATCTCCAACTTGCCAAAAGTTTGAAGTTGTCATCCATGCAGATAGAAAACCCGCTGACGCTCATAGAGGTCGCTTCAACGCACCAATAGCAAATGAGATAGCTCTGGTGATCGTTGGTCAGCAATTCGACCAGCGAGACATCGTGCTGTAGAGCCACGATAACAAACTACGGCGCATCAGCGAGATCTACCGGTCGTACGACGCCTTGCAGTACCCGCTCCTGTTTTGCCGTGGCGAGGATAGATACTCGATTGCCATTCCACAGCGCGACCCTCAGACCAAGTTGCCACTTAAGAATTTAGTTTCCGCAGCGAGCTTCTACTCATATCGAATTATGATCAGGGAAAGGAAAGTCAACCACTTGGTGTACTTCCGTTCTCTTTTTAGTCAATTTCTGGTTGACATGTACGTCAAAATAAAGACAGAAAGGTTGAACTACATTAGGAACAATCAGACGCAGCTGAGGGCAGACAGCTACATTCACCTGAGGGACGCCGTGGGAAGGCAGGATGCTGACGTTGCTCAGCTGGGTCAAATGGTGGTGCTTCCGTCATCTTTCACTGGAGGACCTTGCTACATGCATGAGCGCTATCATGGCCGTCCTGATCTGTTCATCACTTTTACCTGTAACCCAAATCCACTTCCACAGGATATAACAGATGCACTATTGCCTGGGCAAAAATCTCACGATCGTCACGACATTATAGCTAGGGTATTTCATCTTAAGGTGAAGAAAATGATGGCACTCTCAAATAAGGGTAGTCTGTTTGGAAAAGTGTAGTGCTTTATGTACTCTGTGGCAAAAGCGAGGTCTGCCTCACATCTACATATTGCTGTGGCTAGAGCAGCGCATCTTCTCTGACATGATCGACAAAGTCTGTGCGGAAATACCTGATCCTTTAAAAGACTCTCTTCTCTACAATATCGTTAAGGCCAACATAATTCATGGTCCATGCGGGGGCTTAAACCACAATTCGCCTTGCATGAAAGAAGGCAGCTGCAGCAAAAGGTATCCTTGAATACTTCTCAATGACACTCAGACAAGAGATAATGGATACCCGCAGTATCGGAGGAGGTCTCCAGTTGATAGTGGCTTTGCACCGTCGAAATAAATGGAATAGAGCTGAACAATCGCTGGGTGGTGCCGTACAACCCTGTACTGTTACGTATTTTCAATGCTCATGTCAATGTGGAATTATGCAATTCTGTTAAGTCCATTAAGTATATTTGCAAATACGTGAACAAGGGAAGTGACCAGGCGGTTTTTGCTCTGGAGAGTGAGAAGGATGAGGTGAAGTTGTACGAGGGTGGGCGATACATCAGCAGCTCAGAGACGATTTGGAGAATCTTAGCGTTCCCTATTCATGAGAGGTACCCCACTGTCTTTTATCTCGCTGTTCACCTTGAAAATGGTCAGCGTGTGTATTTCAACTCTAAGAACTTGGCTGAGAGGCTCAATAACCCACCTCAGACAACACTCTTGGCTTTTTTTGAGCTTTGCAAAATTGACGATTTTGCAAAAATTCTCTTGTACTCTGAGGTTCCTTCATATTTTGTGTGGAAAAATAACAAGTTTGTGAGAATTAAGCGGGGAAAGGATGTTGATGGCTGGCCAGGAATAAAGAAGGACCACGCGCTGGGAAGAGTGTACACCATTCATCCAAACAACACCGAGTGTTATTATCTTCGTTTGCTGCTACATGAGATTCGAGGTCCAACGTCTTTTTTAGATTTAAAAACTGCGAATGGTGTCCTCTGTCTCACATTCCAGTCTACATGCAAGGCATTAGGTTTGCTGGAAGATGACAAGCAATGGGACAATACCTTGGAGCTGCATTATGTGATTCCCCTTTAAAGCTGAGAGAGCTTTTTACAGTGATGTTGGCATTCTGCCAACTTTCAGAACCTCTGAGTCTTTGGGAAAAGTACAAAGACAGCTTCTCAGAGAATATTACGTGGCAGTTGGAGAGAGAGTTGCAAGGCAGTGCGCAACAGGTGATGGATGAGGTGTACAATAGATGTCTGGTGTTGATTGAGAACGCAGTGGTGGCTTTGGGAGGACAGGAGTTGCAACAGTATGGCCTGCCTCAGTCAAAAAGGTCTGGAGGAGTATTGGGAAACCGAGACTATTTGAGGGAGACCAACTACGACGTAAATGCCTTGGCAGAAGTGGTGTCGAATAACGAGGGTTTATTGACTGATGAGCAGCTCGCTGTCTATCGGCAGGTTCTTAGTAGCGTTGAGTCAGGTGCTGGTCAGGTATTTTTCCTGGATGCTCCTGGTGGTACTGGGAAGACCTTCCTCATCAACTTACTTCTGGCGAGGGTAAGGAGTGATCGTGGAATTGCATTGGCTGTCGCATCATCAGGTATCGCTGCTACGTTGTTGGAGGGAGGCAGGACCGCTCACGCTGCTTTTAAGCTGCCTCTGAATCTCATTCATGCAAAAACACCCCTGTGTAATATTTCAAAACAAAGTAACATGGCTCAAGTACTACGGGATTGTAAACTCATTGTTTGGGATGAAAGCACCATGGCACATAAGGGGGGTTTTAAGGCACTGAGCACAACCCTCAAAGATATAAGGGGCAACGGTGGAGTGATGGGGGGAGTGACCGTGCTGCTGGCTGGAGATTTTAGATAGACTTTGCCAGTAGTGCCAAGGGGAACTCGAGCTGACGAGGTTAAGGGGTGTGTCAAGAAATCACATCTATGGTCCCTTATCAGTAAAATCTCTATCAGAAAGAACATGAGGGTATACTTGAGAGGTGATGTTTTCGCAGGGCAATTTTCCAAACTTCTACTAAAAATAGGGGATGGAGAGTATCCCGAGTCTGCGGTAAAGGTGATTATTCCTGCAGATCTAGGTTTAGTAGTAACAACCCTAGAAAGCCTTATTATTAAGATATACCCTGTATCGCCGATATCAAAGAGAAATCTATGGACTGGTTGTGTGAGCGTGCCATTCTGACCCCTAAGAACGATAAAGCTGGTGTCATTAATGACATTCTACTTAACTCATTCGAGGGGGGAGAAATGAAGTGCAGATCTGTGGACTCGGTGGTACAAACGGATGACGCGGTCAACCTTCCCGTAAAGTTCCTTAACACCATGAACCCTCCTGGGTTACCGGCTCATAAGCTTTTCCTTAAAGTGGGGACACCAGTGATGTTGTTGAGAAATCTGAATCCGCCAAAACTTTGCAATGGCACAAGGCTGCGAGTAAAGGCCCTACACAGAAATGTCATCCAGGCCACAGTATTCACCGGTTGTGCTCGGGGAGAAACGGTGTTTATACCACGCATACCACTCATATCATCAGAGTATCTTCTTAAGTTCAAGAGGCTGCAGTTCCCTCTCAAAGTCTGTTTTGCTATGACTATCAACAAGTCCCAGGGGCAGTCGCTGAAAGTAGCAGGAATTGATTTAAGTGAGGACTGTTTTTCACATGGGCAGTTCTATGTGGCCTGCTCGAGGGTGAGCTCACCAAGCAGCCTGGTGATACTAGCACCTGAG
Source organism: Temnothorax longispinosus (assembly GCF_030848805.1). Classification (NCBI taxonomy): domain Eukaryota; kingdom Metazoa; phylum Arthropoda; class Insecta; order Hymenoptera; family Formicidae; genus Temnothorax; species Temnothorax longispinosus. Next base: position 2,503 of record NW_027270160.1, on the reverse strand, counting down.
GGGAGAACCACCAATGTGGTATACAAAGAGGTCCTTAAATAGAAAAAAAGGTCGTAGATATTTTTTGCGAAAATTTTTTAAAAGAAATTATGTTTGTCTAAGACGGTAAAAAATATAATGTTTGCAAGAGAGCCAATAACATGTCTGTGAAAGACATCATGTCTGTTAGAGACACCAAATCTGGAGGACAACATGTGTGTAAGAGAGATTAAGTTATTTTTCTTTAAAGTGGAATAGGCCTACTAGGGAAACCACTATAAAAAAACGCATTTACAATAGTACCTCAAGGGTGATGCGGAAATCTATTGGTGTTAAGTGTAAAAATAGAAAACCACTTATTTGCATGTCTTATTACATATGTCCACAAGGGCGAAGCACTTTATTACATATGTTCTCCGGGGCGAAGCTCGGGTAACCAGCTAGTATATAAATATATATTAAGTGCAGAAGATATAAAAGGCATTGTACTGGTCGAACTTTATAATAAAATTGATTTGCTGTTAAATAAATATTAAAATTGAAAATCACTATAGAAATATATACCATGCATAATACAGGATATATATGTATATAAGAAATGTTAAGTGATCCATTTTAAATCAATCACACACATTCACTAATGTGTCGAAACAACAGATTACTCAGTTCAGTGGTTTGTGTAAAGAAATAAAGATGCCAATGTGATAATTACTTTCTATATTATTACTGTATATACTTTATTTTATAATATGCCGAATTTATCAGTCACGTAATACATTTAATAGATAATTTTGGAGAACATGTTTTTATATCAAAAAATGTAACATTTAATTGTTGTACATTTAACGAGCCTATTACTTGTTAAATGAACAAATATATACGTCCGTTAAATAAAAAAAAACATATTTAATTATTGTATATCTTTCTTTTACTCGTTAAACATCACTTTGTACAACTCACATTGGCGCGGATTTATATGCAATAGGAAATTTAAAAAATTAAGGAATTTCTCTTACATTTTTAATTTAAATAAGAGCGAAATAAGAAAACTAATAATATTGTGATAAAAAAACTGTAGAAAAAGCGGTGGAAGAAATGTTACAAAAAGAAGTCCACATAGAAATTAAAGCAAGTTTTGAACAAGATGAGGAACAAATATGATTACAGAGAAACTGAAAGGTAAGGAACAGAAAAGGACAGTTATGGTTAAAAAAAAGATCTTAAAGGAGAAGAATATTGACAGTGACCTGACTTGAAAGGTAAAGACAGATACAAAGGGAAATATATAATAATTGAAAGAAAGTTTGGATAGAAAGGAGAGGGGGTTTAAAAAAACTAAATTTTTGAAGCAGGCAGAGTTCTGCTGGCCCATAAATAAGCGAAAAGGAGGCTGTTAATGCGGCTGTTCCTACGGGCTATATGTCGGCGAAGCCTCAATATTATTATTAGGTAAATATAATATTTTCTTTTTATTCAATAATACTATTATTTAATAAAATACTATATAAAATATTATATAAAATACTATATAAAATACTATATCAAAGTAAAACATCTATTGACATGTCGGCATGTTAAATTTAATTAAATTTATATAATCTCATTGTATCCAAAAAGAATATATAGTATATTTTTATGGTTCATTCCAATAGATTTTTTCAAAATATGGAAAATTGTTTTAAAACATTGTCTTTCTAAATTTAATTTTAAGATATATATTTATACATATAATTAAATATATAAGTCCGTGTCTATATATAGAAAGATCTCTACGAAACTCTTAGCTGCAAATTTTTTTTATAATGCACTGCCTCTTAATTGGAGGCAAATAATCGTGACACAATTAGTGCAAAACACTAATCTTTCATCTTTAATTGCAAAAAATTATATAATAGGAGTAATATAGATGTTTTGTGTATGCTCTTGGTGTTAGAAATCTCCGACTATAGAAATGAAGATACAAGTCTATTCGATTCCACTAAAAGACTAAAGGCCTCCGCACAATAAAAAATATAAGGAACATATATTAGCGATTAGGACTAAAGCATCAAGAATAAAGTTAAATGCACGATGAAAAATACAGGCAACAGAAACAAGGAATAACACAGGCAATAGATTTTTAACCTATCGGAAGCCGTGCATTAATGCTACACCAGCTTTATTTATTTAATTTCTTATTTTTAATCGCTAATACCTATCTGTTCCTTGTTCCTTATATTTTTCATTGTGCGGGGGCCTTAAAAATCGTCTAAAGCGACGTTATCGCAAATATCGCACATACATGCGTGCCACAGCTGTGTCATTGATAATTGATTGAAGGAAAGAGGTAAAAAGTGGGTCACAGATTTCCGTTCACGTTCAACAAGATAACGCTACAGCGGTCTGTTCTGTGCCGGTTTGAACGGAGATAATACTGTCATTTCGTGTGCGTTGATTGCATCGGTAATTCGGTAATTCGATTGTCAGTGACTGTTTGACAAGCGGCTTGCGATCGCAAAATCTGTTCTTTTCGATAAAAACGAGC
>NW_027270159.1:0-11438 GCF_030848805.1 Temnothorax longispinosus | reverse complement strand
AACCACCAAAGTGCTTTTTACCAACGTGAGTACGTTTCACAAGCCTCTCAGCCCCGGGATAAATGTTTCCGTAAAATCGGGGTGCTTTGCCTTTAAACGTTTCCGAGGGGTGCCCCTCGCCTGTCACTACGTTTCCGTAAAATCAGGGTGCTTTTTTCAACGTGAGTCCCTTTGCCATCACTACGTTTCCGTAAAATCGGGGTGCTTTTTGAATGTAGACCCCTCGCCTCTCATTACACACCCTACACCTACGATTTATTTAATCTTCTTTACTATCACTGTCTATTACTGGAATGTTATTTGTTTTCTTTAAACAGATCGCTAATGGGCTACGAACAATGAATGCTGCTGTCATATTGCTGCAATATATATATCTATCTCTCTATGCAGTAATTTAGCGAAAATTTTTGAAACCAGCAGAGAAATACTGAGCGATCTGTTTAAGACAACAAATAACATTTCAGTAATAGACAGTAATAGTGAAGAAGATAAATAAATCGTAGGTGTAGGGTGTAATAAGAGGCAAGGGGTCTTACATTCAAAAAGCCCCTGATTTTACGGAAACTTAGTGAGAGGCGAGAGGACTCACGTTAAAAAAGCGTATCAAGAGACACGGTAGTGTCTCGCGCCAAGTACACGCGAAGCGAGACCGCACCGTGACTCTTTTACGCGACGCGACGGGTTGCGAGTATACGAGATGTTGAGATCTCGATAACGAGTGAACGGATCAAGTTCTAATTAGGCTTGATCGATAGCTTGGGGTCCAATTAGGGGGGGGTTTCTCTTATAATATTCCGCTACGTGCCCTACGAGCGGAGATATTGCGACGCAAAGTCCAAATGTCAAAAATTTTTTTTAAGATACTTTCTTCTACGTCAACCGCTCTCATTCATTATAACATACATGTAACAAACAGAGAACGTCACTTTCACTTTTTCGACACTGGCGGCTAGCAGCGTTAGTATCGCAGTGCAGTGCAGTGCAGTGCAGTGCAGACAGTGTGTTCGTTTAGCGCGCTGTCAGAGTGTCAGTCAGTTCATCAGTTATAACCTATCTCGAGAGAGATACGGTAGTACGCGCGGAGCGAGACCGACCGTGACTCTTTACGCGACGCGACGATTAATTCAAGGTAATTGTTTTATGTAATTATCCTATAATTATCTTATTCTATATATTACTGTTATACTTGTACTATTTTATTTACTGTTTATACTACGTTTACGTGAGTGTTTATACATACAGGTTAATAACCTATTATATTATTTTTTATATTGACAGCAGGGAGCTGATACTGAGATCAAGGAGCCTGTTCACACGAGGCGTTTCTGCCGCGCGATTGCGGCCGCGCGTTAACGTTTGCACGAGCCGCACGCTGTCGCGAGGTATAAGGTGCGACAACGCGCGCATACGCGCGTACGCGAAACGGCAGTAACACCGTAATCGTGCCGGCGATATACTGAATTGAAAATTGAATTGCTTCGTGCTTATCCCGAGATTTCGTATCCCTACATCGTGTTACCACCGCTGCCGGAAAAGAAGGTTCTCTACGCTTGGCAGAAAGTGACGACTGACACGTTCGATCCCGACTTCGTTGATCGCAGAAGAGCTGGACTCGAGGTACGTTTCCGATTTGCAATTATAACAGTATCGTGCGATGAATGTTGTACCCAATTATAACCTCAAATGAAGTTGTGCACGTTGCTAGTATTCTGATTATACAATACATTTTTACTTTGTAGAGGTATTACATATTGACAGCAGAGAGCTGATACCGAGGAGATCAAGGAGCCTGTTCACAGGTATATATTGACGGCAGGGAGCTGATGCCGAGGAGATCAATCCCGTTTACGCGCGAAGGAATTATCGTAAGTTATTTTATTATCGGTTCAACTTATTTTTATTCTTTTCCAGTTTTAAGAGTTAGAAAAAGATAAAAATATTGTATTTTATGTATTTTATGCTTTTATTTTATTAAAGCATGTATTTTATGCTTTGATAGAAGGAACGTGAAAAAGAGCAGGAAAAGGAAAGAGCACTAGCGGCGAAGCAGACAGAAAAGAACAAACAGAAGAGACAGATTCAAGCTTTGTCTTTTAATCTGGACGAAGACGAAGATGAAGCTGAGATGTCTTCTGACGAAGACAATGCCGAAAAATCCCCGCAGTCAGAAAATGTGCAATTTGATGGCCCTGCGATTAAGAAGATTTAGAAAAATCCAGATGTAGATACATGTTTTTTGCCAGTAGGAAAGAGACGAGGAGGAAAATAAACTTAGGGAAGAATTGAGACAAGAATGGGGTAGAAAGCAGAACGCGTTGAAGGAAGAAGAAATTGAGATCACATTCAGTTATTGGGGTGGATCTGACCATCGTCGGAGTGTTATAATGAAGAAAGGTGAATGTCTCAGTGGTTTAGAGAACGTTTAAGTTATTAAAATACTCCAGTGTCACTTTTGGAGTAACATTGGCATGATATATAATGTTCTGCTGCATAAATTAAATTTTCACACACAGGTAATTCTATCTATTAGGTTCTTCAGAGATGTTTAGAAGTTCTGAGGCGTGAATTCAGCGAGCTTAAAACAGTAATGGCAGATCAGTTAATGTATGTCAAGGAGAATCTTATATTACCGCACCATTATACGTTTTACTGCAACTATAACTGATTTTATTGTAACTAAGGTAAATATACTAAATGATAAAACTTATGAAGCAATATCACAATGTTGGCATGTTATTTTAATGTATGTAATATTGCGATTAGGCACGAGGAAAGAGCGGGCCTCTGTTCACATTTGACGTTCACGATGATATTCGTATTATGCACGATGCTTCTGTCGAAACCGAGGAATCACATGTCGGAAAAGTTTTACTTAGGTATTTATTATTAAAAGAATACTTTGTATAATTCTCTTTTATGTTTTTCTCATTAGATCATGGTACGAGAGGAACAAACACATTTTTCCAGCGAGTAGATGGGAACCTTTTGATCCAACAAAAAGTTACAACAAGTATACAGTGTCGGATAAAAATAGGAAGAAAGCTAAAATCTGATCTTAGATTCAACGAATTGTTCAATTTTGTTTAAAGGATTCAGATTCAAGGACTGTAAATATTATAACCAGATAAATAACTTTGTTTCATCGTACAATTGATTTATTATAAAACAGCTGATTATATATATATTATAATCTATTTTATAATTAATATATATTAGCTACATTGTATTTTTAAGGACTGTGATTTTAATTCATTCAGTTATGTGATAATATTTAATTCATTTACTCGATTATGTAGCTCTACTAAATAGTTAAGTTTTCGCAAACATTTGGAGGGAAAATAAAAATACATGAATAGTTTAATGACTTGAATATAATAATTACAATATAAAAATACAAAACCATACTTTAATTCATTCCGATAACAATCAGAAACAGTATTAAAATATTAATCCATGATCAGATCCTCTAACAGAAATCTATTTACAAATATTAGATGTATCATCTCTTGTCATTTCTTGAACATAACTGTACAAAAATAAATATATACAATTATATCGATTATAATCACGTATTAATATTCATAGGTTTGATACAAGTTGGATCCATGTATGTAATATTTTCGGGAAAATGGTCCATTATAATAAACTTTTTCTTAGTCGATCTGTTCAAGCAGTCAAGGAATCCGAACCAATAAATAACTAGTCCAGACCCGAATCTGTTCCAGTAGTTTCCAGTTTCGCACCGTTTTATATTCTTCATGTGTTTTTAATACATAAATAATTACTTATTTGAAAATTTAATAATTAGTGGATAAGGAATAATCACATTGTCAGGTAAATTTTTTATTTTAAAAATAATAATTGGTTTAATATAAATAATTTAATTATTGCAGATAAACATGATTTAAAAAACATGTTAATGTTATATATATAATGTTATATATACGATATATATGTGTATTTATATCCACTTAACATAGAGAATTGCAAGAATAACATTAAATATAATAAATACGTATTTAATCAATACATATTTAATAAATTTCAAAAATAGGAGACAATAGTTCTATATTATAACTATTATTACATTTAATGTTATAGCGATTCTCTATATAATACGAATATAAATACACATATATGTATATTTATAAAAAATAAGAGGTTTTATATATATATATATATATATATATATATATATATATAAAAATTAATAAAAATTTAATTAGTTGTTATTGTCAATTTGTAAATAATTAAAAATAAAAAATGGAAATTTTTTTTTGCCGATACTTGCTTATCACTACAAAATGCATGATATCAGTACAAAATTACCTTTTTCAAAAAAGGTAAAAAAGGCGCCAAGTACACGCGCAATGTATGTTGTAAATCTAAAAATCTAAAATGGTAGTAGCTTTATTTCTTTCTAACAAAATAATTCACAAAATTTCGTTACCTAACTCAACCCAAGTGATGATATATGTATAGTAGCTTTATTTCTCCCTAACAAAATAATTCACAAAATTGCGTTACCTAATTCAACCTAAGTGATACGTATTTCAAAAAAAGATATGAAATCTTTAAATTGCGCCAATTGCAAAGAGAATATATACACTTTGAAAAATAATTTTGCAACTACTTTTAAAAAATGAAACAAAATTGTCTTACCTAACTCATCCCAAGTGGTATGTATTCCTGAGAGTCTTTCTATCAACCCAAGTGGTAGTAGTTTTAATTCTCCTTGATAAAATTATAATATTACAAAGAATTATTTTAATCACAAAGAATTAAAGAGGTAACATTATAAAATAAAAATATTTAATTAAAATAAAATAAATAAATTTTTCTTGTAAAAAACTTGGCGCTGCTTTTTTAAGGTCAACCCAGACAAACTTGCATAGGTGCATAAGCATATGCACAGAGAGATGGATTGGTCTATTTCCTTTTGCACATATACATGTAAACCAATCAATTTCTTACGCTTATGTTTATGCGCTATGCAAATTTGTCTGGATAAGAGCCTCCGCACAAGACTCTCGTATGATAGCGTAGCGTAACGTAACGTGGATTAACGCACAAGAAACGTATCGGTTAGAGCCTCCGCATAAAATTTTCGTATGGTAACGTAACGTAGATCAACGCACAAGAAACGTATTGACGTATAAAGCGTCATCTACAATGGCAGCAGGAGTATACAGTAAGACGTAAGCAGTAAGTTATTGACTAATGGGATTTTTACAATTCAAGAATAATCGACTGTGATTGGTCAATAGAATAGCTTACTGCTTACGTCTTACTGCATACTCCTGCTGCCATTGTAGACGACGCTTAACACCGTAACCGATACGTTTCTTGTGCGTTGACCCACGTTTCGTTACACTACGTTGCCATACGAAAGTCTTGTGCAAAGGTTCTAAACCTTAAAAAAGCAGCGCCAAGTTTTTTACAAGAAAAATTTATTTATTTTATTTTAATTAAATATTTTTATTTTATAATGTTACCTCTTTAATTCTTTGTGATTAAAATAATTCTTTGTAATATTATAATTTTATCAAGGAGAATTAAAACTACTACCACTTGGGTTGATAGAAAGACTCTCAGGAATACATACCACTTGGGATGAGTTAGGTAAGACAATTTTGTTTCATTTTTTAAAAGTAGTTGCAAAATTATTTTTCAAAGTGTATATATTCTCTTTGCAATTGGCGCAATTTAAAGATTTCATATCTTTTTTTGAAATACGTATCACTTAGGTTGAATTAGGTAACGCAATTTTGTGAATTATTTTGTTAGGGAGAAATAAAGCTACTATACATATATCATCACTTGGGTTGAGTTAGGTAACGAAATTTTGTGAATTATTTTGTTAGAAAGAAATAAAGCTACTACCATTTTAGATTTTTAGATTTACAACATACATTGCGCGTGTACTTTGGCGCCTTTTTTTACCTTTTATTTTTTTTCATCAAATCGTCAAGTGTTTTCGAAGAAAAATACTTTCTTATTTTAACTTTCCCCTGCATTTCCTAAAAAAATGAATTTTTTAAAATTATATTTGGGGGAAAGTTTTATCATATGGTACTAGACTTTGTGACTCTGTTTACTTTTTTTACCTTTTGAAATCTACCTACATCAGCAAAACATTTTTTTGAGTGAGGGGAGACCGAGGCGAAGTCGTCACCGGAGCGGAGTCGTCTTTACAGTTGTCTCGAAATCTGTATGTTGTTTAACTCGCCATAATTTGTAAACGCTATCTTGCTAGTGCCCATGTGACCAACGGAGTTTAGTGAGATTATATGCATGTTGTGATTTTTCATTAAGGCAAACGCGTTTTTTTCGGAGGTCAAAAGTGAAATTTCTTGCGCGTCGAAAATTTTTAATATTTTAAATATTATTTTTGCTCTCTGAATCTCGAGATAAAGTGATTTGAAGACTAATGCATGCTGAACACGAATCAGTAAGTTTTTTATTTTTTGTTGATTTTTGTTGATTTCGTGCATATTTTTACCTCGGTGGTTGTTCACTCCTATTTTTCCGTTGCGGAACGTGTCGTTGTGTTTCTCCATGGCAAGAACTTGTACCACACGTACCCACATCGTAAAAACAACTCCCGTCGACAAGGATAGGCACCTCCGCGAAGGCCGTTCTGGCGATAAAAAAGATCAGATACCCAGGCAGCGCTCACATGGGCTCTTCGACGTGCAATTTAAGGGTCATTTTTTTGTTTACGACGCATTATGTCCCTTTATTGGCGGTGTTGGCGCTATTATTGTGGACGAAAGTATGGACGTCCATGAAAAAGGACATGATAAGGACGTTATTTGCAAGACCAAAATTTGGTACACACATTGATTTTTTTTTTGAGTTTGTCTTGAATTAAAACAGACCCATGTCGCGGAAGCTCTGCCGAGAATGGCAGGGACGTGTTACAAGTTGCAAAACGCAATGTTGTAAGACAATTGCGAACATTTTCGTGGAATTATTAGAACCAACCATTGCAGAACTCTTAATAAGATATAATAGAAACATAGAGTACTATACAGGGTTGGGAAAGTTTGCTCTTACTTTTAAAATTCGATAACTTTATTCTGTTTTTTTTTTTGTCAGTATCGTTCCCGTAGTCAAAAAAGTAATTTTAAAAAATTACAGTTATCTAGTTACTGATTCTCAAAAGTAACTCGTTACAGTGACAGGTACTTAAAACGTAACTATTAGTTACTTTTTTTCAGTTACTTTTTAAACATGTTAAAACAGATTTACCAGAATAAAAAAAGTTTAATTTTAACATGATTAATTTTATACACTTAAAATTCGTAAATAATGTAATTTTTTATATATGAAACTAACTTATATACTATATGTTATATTATACGATATTATATAGGCAGATTATACAGGATCGCCTATGAGTCCGATGACTTCGAGGTCCCGGTGTGTTATTGAAGTCATTTAGAGTTTAAATTGTTTAATAAACATTAAACATATCTCCGTAAATGTTCCTAACAGAACCAAAACTATGAAGTTAATATGAATATTTGAAACATTTTTTCAAAAATCCTTATACTACTTTCTTTGGGGGCATGAAGTCAGTAGTTTTATACAGAACAATCTCGCAATATGGTGATGAACTTGTGAACAGAATTATGGATGCAGCAACGCAAATAAGGACATTCTCCTGGCATGGTGGAGCGAGCTATTAGATCACTTTTACCTTTTGAAACATTTTTTTAGCTTCCTGGAGAAGCCGCTGAGCAAGGCAGCGACATAGACGCACTTGACATCCCTGCTTTCACTCTCCCTTACGACGACTTGGCTACCAGACCTGTGTTTTGTCGTCGAAGAAAGATTATATTTTTCTTCGACAGGAGAGATCTGTCGGTCTCCTCAAACCGACAAATCAGGCTCTTCCACATTACCAATGGTGTTTGAGTAGCTCATCGGCTGGCAATGCATCGAAAGGAATATCCCTGATTTTGATCTCGGGAATAGGCTTTTTAGCTAATCCGCTGATTGTTCATTGGCGCATTTATATAAAAATGATTACGCTATTTCTTTCTCAGGAATTTCTCATAAAGGTGGGAACTAGCGCACTCTCGAAGTTCAAGGATCTGCTGATCAGCTTTCTGATCACACCCACTTCCCCGACATCTAGCCCTCGTTCTAGAAGGCTATCCTGATTATGCTCTTATCTTAAATCGCTTGGGCGCAAGAACATACTCTTCGATCAGTGACCTTGGGCTTTTTGCCTGGGTGACTGTCCGACAGATTGGAAATATTGTGGCTTAAAAAAAGACCGCTTTTACGTGTCACATGTTGACCATATCTTTCTCTCTTTGTCCTTTGTATCCGAAGAGTAGGAACTTTGGGCTTTTTCAGCCTGTCCTCTCTCTGCAGCTGCTTTTTATAACACCGTCTGGCAGTGCTGCTATAGCGACTCGAGTTTTAGTTAGACCCGATTCCGCAACTGGGGACTCCTCTAGTCGTTCGCTCCCTAGGAAACCATATATCTTGGAGGACTTTGTTTGAATTATTTCAATTGTTAAGGCCTCCGCACAATAAAAAATAAAAAAACAAGGAACAGATATTAGCGATAGGACTAAAGAATCAAGATAAAGTTGGATGCACGATGAAACATACAGGCAACAGAAACAATGAATAACAAAGCAATAGATTTATTGGAAGCCGTGTATTAATACTACACCAGCTTTATTCCTGATTTCTTATTTCTAATCGCTAATATCTTCTTTGTTCCTTATATTTTTCATTGTGCGCGGGCCTTTATTGTTATTTCTGGAACAAAATGGAACTAAATTCTATTTTTCGTCCCACAAATACCGCGACGCACGATTTCATCCGGATAGAGTCGCGAATGCCTGGAATTTGGTTCGTATTCCCAAGGGCACACGATATTCCGGGAGGCACCGTGTGTGACATAACTCGAATCCCCTTGCGCGACACAGCAATCGGTATAGTATAGCTTATACCTTGTGTTGGGAAATTTCTCTTCGTAGATGTACTCACAATTACAGACTCCTGCGGTGCGACTTATACCTTATACCTTTCCGCCAGTCCAGATGAGATAAATCCGACATACACTCAGGTTGGGAATCTAGTACTTGTAAACTAGTACCGTTACAAGTTCCTTTTTTGGGTAACTTACTGGTAACTGCGTTACATTTTTCTTTTGGTAACTGTAACGGTACCTTAGTTACATTTTTTCGGTACCTGTAACTAATGTTAAGTTACTTTAATTACAGTTACTTTTATTTAAGGTAAGTTTTACACACGCAATATTAGTGGCGCCAACTGACTGGCATTCATTGGGCGCCAAAAACGAATTGGATTTAATAACAACGATTTTCAAGAATAGGTACCAGACCTATAGAATAGGTACTCTTGAGCTATAGTGTATGTGTCGGATTATCTCATCTTGGAAATGGTGGAAAAGGTTAAGGTAGGTAAGGTCGCACTCAGAGGTGTAACTGATTGTGAGTACAATCTACGAAGGAGAAATTTCCCACACAAGGTATAAGCTATACTATACCGATTTGTGCTGTGTTTAGCGCAAGGGGATCGAGTTATGTCAACACGGTGCCTCCGGATATCGTGTGCCCTTCGGGAAGGAACCAATCCAGATTCGCGACTCTATCCGGATGAAATCGTGCGATCGCCGGTATTTGTGGACGAAAAAAAACAAATTTAGTTCCATTTTGTTCCAGAATAAAATAAAGGCCCGCGCAACAATGAAAAATATAAGGAACAAAGAAGATATTTAGCGATATAGAAAATAAGAAATCAGGAATAAACGCTGGTGTAGTATTAATACACGGCTTCCAATAAAATCTATTGAGCTTGTGTTATTCATTGTTTCTGTTGCCTGTATTTTTCATCGTGCATCCAACTTTATTCTTGATTCTTTAGTCCTAATCGCTAATATCTGTTCCTTGTTTTTTATATTTTTTATTGTGCGGAGGCCTTAACAATTGAAATAATTCAAACAAAATCCTCCAAGATATATGGTTTTCCTAGGGAGCGAACGACTAGAGGAGTCCCCAGTTGCGGAATCGGGTCCAACTAAAACTCGAGTTCGCTATAGCAGCACTGCCAGACGTTGTTATAAAAAGCAGCTGCAGAGAGAAGGACAGGCTGAAAAAGCCCAAAGTCCTACTCTTCGGATACAAAGGACAAAGAGAGAAAGATATGGTCAACAGGTGACACGTAAAAGCGTGGTTTCTTTTTTAAGCCACAATATTTCCAATCTGTCGGACAGTCACCCAGGCAAAAAGCCCAAGGTCACTGATCGAAGATTATGTTCTTGCGCCCAAGCGATTAAGATAAGAGCATAATCAGGATAGCCTTCTAGAACGAGGGCTAGATGTCGGTGAAGTGGGTGTGATCAGAAAGCTGATCAGCAGATCCTTGAACTTCGAGAGTGCGCTAGTTCCCACCTTTATGAGAAATTCCTGAGAAAGAAATAGCGTAATCATCTTTTATATAAATGCGCCAATGAACAATCAGCGGATTAGCCTAAAAAGCCTATTCACCGAGATCAAAATCAGGGATATTCCTTTCGATGCATTGCCAGCCGATGAGCTACTCAAACACCATTGGTACATGTGGAAGAGCCTGATTTGTCGGTTGAGGAGACCGACAGATCTCCTGTCGAAGAAAAATAATAATCTTTCTTCGACAGACAAAACACAGGTCTGGTAGCCAAGTCGTCGTAAGGGAGAGTGAAAGCAGGGATGTCAAGTGCGTCTATGTCGCTGCCTTGATCAGCGGCTTCTCCCAGGAAGCCTAAAAAACTGTTTCAAAAGGTAAAAGTGATCTAATAGCTCGCTCCACCATGCCAGGAGAATGTCTTATTTGCGTTGCTGCATCCATAATTCTGTTCACAAGTTCATCCCTATTGCGAGATTGTTCTGTATAAACTACTGACTTCATATGCCCCCAAAGAAAGTAGTCTAAGGATTTGAAAATGTTTCAAATATTCATATTAACTTTCAATAGTTGTGGTTCTGTTAGGAACATTTACGGAGATATGTTTAATGTTTATTAAACAATTTCAACTCTAAATGACTTCAATAACACACCCGGACCTCGAGTCATAGGACTCATAGGATACCCTGTATAATATGCATATATAATATTATAATATACATATATGTATATAATTTTAGTTTCATATATAATAATTTATTTAAGAATTTTAAGTTTAAAATTATCATGTTAAAATTAAACTTTTTATTCTGTAATCTTGTTTTAAACATTTTAAAAAAGTAACTGAAAAAGTAACTAATAGTTACTTTTTAAGTAACTGTAACTGTAACGAGTTACTTTTTGAGAATCAGTAACTAGTAACTGTAACTAATTACTTTTTTTGACTCGGTAACGATAACTGTAACTAGTTATTTTTAAAAAGTAAACTTTCCCAACCCTGCATT